>NC_137826.1:4493011-4780511 GCF_963921795.1 Nannobrachium achirus | reverse complement strand
ACTTTCCAAAAATGTCCTCACTCTGTTGGTTAAAAACTATTTCCGTTGCTCACTAGGTAGTAAGAACGGGTACACACACACCTGTGTGTGTTCAGTAGGCATATTAGATTGAGTTTCAGGATTCCGATGCACATGTCACAATCTAAATCTAAACGACGCACACAGGGGCCACGACGACAGGAGGCGGGACGAGCGCAAGCGGCGCGAGCTGGAGCGCCACGGGAAAGGGGGTGTTGCCGGCGGAGGAGGTGGGGGCGGAGCCGGCGAGTACCACCGGGAGCGAGAGCGCCACGAGCGCCGCAGGGGAAGCCCCCCTCGGAGGCGGAGCTACAGCCGGAGCCGGAGTCGCAGCGGCAGCCGAGGGAAGAGCCGAGAGCGCGAGCACAGAGGAGGCAGAGGAGGTGAGACGCTCCCTTCTCTAGCCCATTTAGGCCTGAACACATTATGACGCAATATTTTATGCTTTTAACTATTGAAAAATAGCAGATATACAAGCTCACAGCGCGGCACCGAGTGCCGCGCTGCGAGCTTGTAGATCTGCTATTTTTGAAAAATCGTGAAAATTAGAATTTTGACCCGATTCTATAAGTGTCTTTTGAATCCTTCTAAGGTTTTTGGAAAAAACTATGTCGACAATCAGGCCAGCCATCGTCAAAGAAAAGGTCCTTTTCACTGTTCTTGAGAGACTACTATGTCAGTGGCTCTCAAACCTTTTTCATGTGAAGGACCCCCAAAATGATATTTATTTGGCCACGGACCCCCATTTCAAAATATCTAGTTCCAGGGACCACCCCAGAAGCAAAATTTGAGTTACAAACGTTCGCTTTGAAAATACATATATTCAAAGATGTGCACACATTTTCACGACTTTTTCAAAAAATAGCAGATCTACAAGCTCGCAGCGCGGCACTCGGTGCCGCGCTGTGAGCTTGTATATCTGCTATTTTTCAATAGTTAAAGCAGTCAATAATCCTAGGCCTAAATGGGCTAGCAGAGCCTGACACCTCAACCCCCACTGCACACTTTTCTTCATCTCGTTTTCTTTCTCTGGAGAAGTCTTGTGGCTTTGTGCAGCATTAGAGGTCTTTTTTTTTGTGTCCGAGGGGAGCACTGGACGCAAGCAGGTTGCATAGTGTTTGTTTTTTGTCTACGAGGTGTGCCATGCAGACCATGCTGAAGACTTATAACTGGGGAGTTGACAACATGGACTGGAATTGGGCCCGTTACCCACAAGGTTGTTGGTTCATCTAGCTGCTTTTGGCTTTGGTTTGTCCACCTCGCGTGGGTAGCGTAACGTTTAGTTGAGATCAGATGTGTATATGTATTTTGTTTTAGCTAGACATTTGTTGCTGTTTATCATTGAGCGTATCCACTTAAACTCTATATACAAGTTTGTTTTATGCTAATAGTGAAATATCTGCCCCTATCTGAGCTTGTAGATCTGCTATTTTTGTCCAAATGTTTGTCTGTTTTTGCTGATATAAGGTGACAATATTTGTCTCCTGTTAGGACCTGCCCAGAATAGGGACACTCGGGTTCATTTGGTTAATTAGCATCACAGTTTTGCCATAGCAACAAAAACAAATCGTATAAATGGTTTTCTGAGGTGCTCAAACTTCAAGGACCCTTAGAATTATATGTATTTGACCAAAGACCCCAATCTCAAAATACTTTGTTCCAGAGACTCTGAGAAAGAAAGATATGAATTATAAATGTTTGCTTTAAATATTCATTCATATTCAAAAATAGCAGATCTACAAGCTCTCAGTGCGGCACTCTGTGCTGCACTGTGAGCTTGTATATTTGCTATTTTCGTAATAGTTAGAGCATAAACTAATGGTTAAAGTGTGACAACAGATGAACTAAAACAAATTAGATCAGTTGTCTTGACGTCTCTCTCTCTGTGTGTGTGTGCTCCAGCAGACTTCAAGTCCAAGTTTGAGGCGGAGAGGAAGGACGCCTCCGGCGGCACCTCTGGCTCTCAGCCTCAGCCGCACCCCTCCCCCCTCCTCCCGACCCCCCAGCAGCACCCGTTCACCTCCCTCCCCTCGTCCTCCGCCGCGGGGGTCCCCGGCACCGGGGGCGTCCCCATATCCACCCTGGCCCACCTGCCGGACAGCACCACGGACAGCTGGTCCGGCTACTACGGCAACCAGAGGCAGCAAGACGGCGGCAAGGCGTTCATCAGCAACAAGGCCGCGTCGCTCAAACAGCGCTGTCGGGACTACGACGGTACAGGAAGCTCGCTGTTTGTTTTTTATGTGAACGTGTGTGCGTTTCATTTTAGGGGTTACTGTGTGGCAGGATGCAGCATGAATGACACCTGTACAGTTCACAACGTCATGCTAGCACACGCAAAAACCTTCAATGGCCACGTTTACATGCGCAATATTTATCAATTCAGAATGAACTCATTCCAAACAGAGATTCTGTTTACATGGAACCTGAATAAAAATATATTCCGGTTCAAACTGTTTATACCACCCCTCCAGACTGAGGTGTTTACATTAGCATTTTTATTCTGGAATATACCTGTGCATTTAAACGCAGCCACTGAAGCAAGCACACAACTAACATTACCTTCTTCTGTGTTTAGCTGTCAGAATGATGTTTGTTGTGGTTCTGCTGTGCCACTGCTGTGGTCCTTTGTTTAGACGGGTGCTAATGACCCCTGTTTAATGTTGTCCCTGTGCTGGGTCCCCAGCCACCCCTCCACAGGGACATACCAGTCACTTCATACTACATACATCTCCATTTGTTGTCTTGTCACTCTACAATCGGAGAGAAAATATTAATTTTAAAGAATTATAATGAAACATTACCATCTTAGATTATTCTAAATTTCAGCTCACTCACCTATAATAAGTTAAATTGTGATTTTAATTTATGAAGTCGTCTATGTGACATGAGTTGACATACACTTACAGGCAACTCTATTAGGTGCACCTGTGCATTAATGTTGCTTGTTGACACATAGTCCGCCCCTCCAAATAAAACAGCCAATCACGTGGCTGAAAAGAAGTATATAATGCATGCAGACAATCAGGGAGTTAATTTTCTGTTTGACTGCACACTAATTTAAGGGCAAGCTATGTACCGTAATTGCTGGACTATAAGCCGCACCTGAATATAAGCCGCACCTGCTAAATTTAGAACAAAAAACTTTTTTTTACATATATAAGCCGCACCTGACTATAAGCCGCAGGTGTCCTTCTTACTTCCTGCTAGAGCTCCCCTGGTGGCCGTTAGCTGTAGAAATCTATATATAAATCCTTGTTAAAGACCATTACAAAACTAACTAACTGGCCGTTAGCTGTAAAAATCTCTATATAAGCCGCACCGTTGTATAAGCCGCAGGGTTCAAAACATGGGGGAAAAAAGCCGCGGCTTATAGTCCGGCAATTACGGGTAAGCAACTATGAACGTGGTATGATTGTTGGTAAGACTTTGAATCAAGTATTAGTTTGTTTTTTCTTTTGATGAATCAAGTATTAGTTTGTTTTTTCTTTTGATCAATGTATAAGTCTTAATTAAATCCACTGTCATTCAAAAGATAAAAACGTACAACCGGGGTGAATACGTTATATACAGTACCAACTTTAAAATGCTAGAGGTACCTTGTTGTTTAAGTTAAGCCAGATATTGTCGTTCGGCCCCTAAATGTTTTAGGGGCTCAAACCTCGGAACAAGATGACGGTTATTTTGTTGCCGATTATGTGCTCAACAGTCCGTTCCCCCCTCTGCTTTTTCAGAGAAAGGTTTCTGTGTCCGCGGTGACCTTTGCCCTTTCGACCACGGCAACGACCCCCTTGTCGTCGACGACGTGACGCTGCCCGCCATGATCCCCTTCCCGCCTCCGCCCGTGGGGATGCCCCCCGCCGGGATGCCCCCACCCGCTGGGATGCCCCCCCCTGCCGGCATGCCCATGCCCCCCATCACAGAGCCCCCGCCCTCCCTCCGGATGCCCTCCATGCCCCACTACGGCCAGCCGCCTCCGCCCGGGGTCTTCCCGCTGACTGGTAAGCATTGGTTTAACATTGGTTATGGTTTCATGCACAGAAATACAATCCAAAAACAAATCAAACTAAATATATCCCAGCTACACGGGGTGTGTGTTCTTTTTTCTTTCTTTTTTGAGCGGTGGTAAACCGCTCCTAAGAGTGGCTGTGCGTGAGTCTGTAGCCACTTTTCCTCAGCGTTTTGCCATAGCAATGTGTTTTCCTCAGCGTTTTGCCATAGCAATATGTGTGTGCGCGTAGCCATATTACATCACATTACATCACCGATTATCTGTAGCCACTATCTGTAGCCACCTTTCCTCAGCGTTTTGCCATAGCAATGTGTTTTCCTCAGTGTTTTGCTATAGCAATATTTGTGTGTGTGTGTAGCCATATTACATCACCAATTATCTGTAGCCACTATCTGTAGCCACTTTTCCTCAGCGTTTTGCCATAGCAATGTGTTTTCCTCAGCGTTTTGCCGTGTGTGTGTGTGTGTGTGTGTGTGTGTGTGTGTGTGTGTGTGTGTGTGTGTGTGTGTGTGTGTGTGTGTGTGTGTGTGTGTGTGTGTGTGTGTGTGTGTGTGTGTGTGTGTGTGCGGCGCCATAATACATCACCAATTACATCCTAGACCTATATCCTAGTCTTTTTCCTCAGTGTTTTGCCATAGCAATGTGTGTGTAGCCTGTATCACATCACCAATTACCAATTGAAGACGTTATGCAAGCACAACCACCGCTCACTTCACATTGGGTGTGATTTTTTTCATAAATGGATGCCCTAAGTAGTTTTACAGCAGTGTTACACAAATAGTGGCAGAAATAGCCGTCCAACGGGCTCACAGCGAGTCGGATACAATTTCCGTTAATAGTACCAATTGCTATTATATACGTTTTATCGTTGATTAGTCATCTTTACAGCAAAGCACAGCTTGTAAGCATCGGGCATTCGTGGAATGAACAGCAAAAGGGCACAGCTAAACGCGTGGGTAGCGACCCCCAAAAGATTTGCTAAAATGGCCTGCAATACTGTTCTGCTGGCATTCACTCTCGTTTTGGGCTTCCCTGGCACTGAGAGTACAATTAAAAGTGTAATAATTGCCAATATGTGTTGTTTTTTTCTTTTCTTATTACTGTGGGAGAATGCAATCATTCAGTGCACCAAGCAGCAAAGGTGAATACCAACAGAATAGTATTGCAGGCCATTTTGGCAAAAAATAAATCGGGGCTCCACCCACACGTTTCTGGGGGTCCCTGGAACAAAACTATTTTGAGATGTGGGTCCGCGGCCAAATGCAGTTCGGGCGTCCTTCGACATGAAAAGGTTTGAGCGCCGCTGATATAGCAACATGCGTTTTTTTCTGAAAACTATTTAAAACTATTTAGAAGCCATTTTTTAAGTTTTAATTGCGTTATCGGTTGAGGCATCAGCTAAGGGCCCTTGTGTCTCCTTCAGGGCCCCCACTGATAGCCACCAGTGGGATAGACACCCCCACCCGCCAGTCGGCCATCACGGCCGCCGCTCCCATGGGACCGCCGGGCGTGGGGCTGCCGCCTCCTCCTCCTCCTCCTCCTCCTCCACCACCTCCTCCTCCTCCTCCTCTGTCTTCCTCGTCATCTGTGTCTCTGCTCCTTCGTCCCCAATATGTCCAGTCTGAATGTAAGCAGCGATGCTTTTCCTCTTCAGATTGAGACTCTGTGTGTCTTGGGGGGAGGCACTTGCCCCTCGTTTGTTATGTCTTTATTTTATTATTGTGTTCCTTCCGTGAAGTAGATCAGTGGTTCTCAAACCTTGACATTTGAAGGTCTCCCCTTAACCCATTTAGGCCTAGAATTAAAAGGATTCAAAAGACACTTATAGAATCGGGTCAAAATTCTAATGTTCACGACTTTTCAAAAATAGCAGATCTACGAGCTCGCAGCGCGGCACTCGGTGCCGCGCTGTGAGCTTGTATATCTGCTATTTTTCAATAGTTAAAGCATAAAATAATGATACACAAAATGTGTACCCGTTCTAAATGGGTTAACTTTGACAGTGTACAAATGGAACCAAAATGGTTCCATTTAGTACACTGTCAAAGTTACAGACTTGTAAGCGGGTCAATTTAGACCCCATAAAAGGAACCTAGGGGGTCCCTGAAATCCACTTTGAGAAACACTGAAGTAGATAATGTGTTATTTTTTATTTTTTTACAGGAGTCTTCTTTTCAGCACTACAAGCATGCTTTGGCCATTTCAGGTTGCAATTGCAGCGTTTGGCCAGAGGGTGGCGCCTTTTATTAACTTATGAGGGGGTGAAAGTTAGATAAGAGCAGTCTGTAAACTAGGAGAAAAAGAATAACTTCTTACCAAGTATGAGGCTCGTAGCTTTCTTAAGCATTTGATGCTGCGACAACAGAATAGTTAAAGCTGCAATGAATAACTCTTTTAGGGAATAAAATGTTAACGTTGACCTGGTAGAAAATGTCAATACAATTGAAAGAAAGAACTCCCGCACACTGTCTTCAAACGTGCAAAAGTTCCATTGGGATTAACAACATATTTTGGTCTGTTAGTTAGACCTTCATCAGGTTATCTTTTAGGCTACAATACAATATTACTAACACCGCTGCAGTAGCTGTAGTCTATTTGCTCTTCTATTGAGAAAAGTGCATCCTGCGGGTAGGACCACTACTGGCTGACAGAGTTTTTACAAGAAGGTGAAATTCACCTTCTCTACTGTTTGTGTAAAGAAAAATGTCGTATTCAGTCTTGTCAAACATCTGTGTGTGTGCGTCTGTCTCCATTAGACAACTACGACCTACAAGAGGGCTACAACCCCGAGTCTCCGGGTCTGACTGGAGCGGGTCGTAACCAGTACCGGCACTTCATCCCCCGGGTCCAGACCCAGCGCTCCAACCTGATCGGTCTCACCTCAGGAGACGGACAGAGCTCTAGAGGTAGGCATCATTATTGTAATGATGTAACGCACACAACATTTTATTTCAAACCACCTAGCCTAGACCAGTGGTTCTCAACCTTTTCAGGCCCAAAATAATCATATTTTACATTTTGTATAACACGGTTCTATTGTAGAATCTATTGAAAATAGCAGATCTACATGCTCACAACGCGCGTTGGGAGCATGTAGATTGGCTATTTTCTGATGCTGAAATGACTGACCACATGAACAACACTACTGTCCCTATTCTAGGCATTTCATTATACAGTAGGTGACCATTTGGTGAAAATATATTTTCGGGAAAGAGATTTAGTGTAAAAGCAGGGAACCAAATATGCGCCGCCGAGGCTCTGGTCAACTGTATACAGCTGTGTCTAAAACAATTGTACTTATATATTCTAGATACATTGCGATTGTATTGAAATATTCTAAACATTTATTTTTTGTAGAGCATACATGTAGCATGAAAATCTAAAATCCATATCTCAAAATATTGCAGTATTACACGAGACCACTCAAAACAAGGATTTATTTGTCAACATTCTGAAGTCAGAGTTGCTTGAAGTCCAGCGTGAAATTTCCGCGGTCGGTGATGATTTGGGATGAATCTGCTGCTTCCAATGTTTAGTTTCAGTCATTTGTGACTCGTGTTCATGTCCATCATCCAGCTGCCAACATCGTGATCCAGACAGAACCTGCGGTCGCCGCCAGCACCGCCCTCAGCAACACGTCGCACTTCAACACCGAGCAGGACAGCAGGAAGAGACCTATGGGAGCCGTTGTCACCGAGGGTCCGCCTGTTAAAAAACCCTGGATGGACAAGTAAGGACTCACCTCCACACAGGGCGGCGATATTAATTGTAGTTTGTGTTCAGTGGTCATGTCAAAAGGAGATCGCAGACCCCCATTGATGGAAGAACGATGGCTTCAATTTCAGCACGCTAACTTTCCAGAAAAAGAGAGGCTGCAGTTTCCGGTTGTGTTTTGTTCTCTGTGAAGCGGGTACACATTTTGTGTATCATTATTTTATGCTTTAACTATTGAAAAATAGCAGATATACAAGCTCACAGCGCGGCACCGAGTGCCGCGCTGCGAGCTCGTAGATCTGCTATTTTTGAAAAGTCGTGAACATTAGAATTTTGACCCGATTCTATAAGTGTCTTTTGAATCCTTCTAATTCTAGGCCTAAATGGGTTAAACATCAGCGATATACTGTACAAATGCAAGAACATTTGATGGTATACTTGTCCTTGTATGACTCTGCAAAAAATCAGCCCACGGCTCAGACTACACAGTTTGCACACTCTTAGCCACAGATCTAGATCCCATAGCGCTGACTGCAATTTCTAGTAACTACCCATGATGGCGATGATCGACATGATACAGGCTTCCCCTTTTCCTGCCGTTTTCTTTGTAAATTGTCTGCCAGCAAACCAAAAGATATCTGTACACTAACACTTATCTCTCTCTCGCTTTCGGTCTCTCTCTCTCTGTTTCTTAGGCCTAGCTTCAACAACCAACACAAGGGCAGCTTCCCTAAGAGGAACCACTACATCAACACCAAGTTGGAGGTGCGCAAGATCCCCCGCGAGCTCAACAACATCACCAAGCTCAACGAGCACTTCAGCAAGTTCGGCACCATCGTCAACATCCAGGTAACCTTCAGTGAAACCATGGAATACCGGTCTGTTCTCCCTCCCGGCCCGGCCGGCCGTTCGAATCGGGTGTCTTATCCGGCGGAACGGTACACGGTCTCTGCCTCACTGCCTGGTATTCCTAAACGTAACCTCTGTAAAACGGTTTAAACCTACATTTTCAATTTAATTGTAGTGGACTGAAAGTGGTGGAGTGCAGTGTTTGGCTCGCCTGGCTGTTAACTCTAAACTGTCCGACCCTAAACGTATTTCTCATCTTATCCTCCAATACAAATACAAGTATACACAAACCGCCCCACCGAGCAGTCAGCACGGTGAGCGTGAGGTCGGCGGAAAAGAATTAGGGCGAACGGATTGGTTACCAAACCATGCACCGTATCTTGACTTGGCAGTTAAGACTTGGATTGGATGATTGCTGCGTAGTGGTCGAGGCTAGATTATTAAAACCCACGTCTAGAATAGCGTTGGGTAAAGTTGTGTTTATGGGACGGGAAGAGGGAATAAAGAAGTGGAAATAAGAA
This sequence comes from Nannobrachium achirus, assembly GCF_963921795.1. Classification (NCBI taxonomy): domain Eukaryota; kingdom Metazoa; phylum Chordata; class Actinopteri; order Myctophiformes; family Myctophidae; genus Nannobrachium; species Nannobrachium achirus. The sequence goes on along the minus strand of NC_137826.1, from coordinate 4,771,397 downwards.
ATCTGCTCTCTGAAAAGTGACCTTCTCCTAGTCAGTTGACGATTCATGCGTTTCGTCCAAAATAGTCTTCATTGTCATCCTAATGAAGATCACACTTGATGAGGGTTTTTATAGTGGATGTGCTAGCTGTTTTTCTTTTAACGCGAAGAGCGAATATAACATGCAATTCGGGTCTTCAGACAGATTTCACACCCGTATTTCACATGGTTGAGTCAGCAGGGTTCCCCCAGAACAATCCACACATCCGTCCATTAGGGATGGGACGATACAAAAATGTCACGACCCAAAGAATTTCGATTTACGATATTATTTGCGACATTTATCCTGGGGCGGAACATTTGCCAAAGAAATAGCAGATCTACAAGCTCACAACACGTCGCGTTGTGAGCTTCTAGATCGTCTATTTCTTGGCAAAGAGATTTGGTAGAGTGAAAAAAAGACTATCAAGTATGTCATTTCGTTGTTTGTGTTACCAATTATATAGGGTTTAAGTGGTACCAGATATTATGCAGCTCGGCAAATAAAAGGTGAATAACTGAGGATAACTATACGATAACTTAACACATCTGGTGCCAACCCCGAGTTTCCCGAGTTTGTATTGGTACCACCCCTGTGCCAACCCCGAGTTTGGGCCGTTTTTGAAGATTTTTTTTTTTTTTTCTTTTTTTTTTTTTCAATTACAAAAAATGTATTAGGCATGATCGCGATCGCGAAATTGCATGTTTAACCCCCATACCAACCCCTTCTTTCAAACATGGCAGCCATGTTTGTTTACATCTGAAGAAAACATAATGGCTGCTAAATCATGAATGCCTGAACGGATTTCCAAGCTGACTTTTTTGTTTGAAAGCTGTGAACAGTGTGCACACACGTGGTGCATCATCTAGGCATGGGCGTGCACGATCCGTGCACTATAAATTACATGGAGGTCTATGGAGACCATGGCATCGCGGGACATTGAAGAGAAAAAATCATTGCAACATAAGTGTTAAAATCTCCACAATACGATTATGGTGTGTTTTTTTTTTATCACGATAAACGATAATAACGTTTATCGTCCCATCCCTACCGTCCATTCTATATGGAACGATCCAGATGTGCTACATCCCTGGAAATGTCCAGTTCTGTGGAGAAAAATGTGTTTTGTTTTGCCATGCGAATGCAAACACCGTCTCCCCCTTTTCTTTTTTCAGGTGGTGTTTGGTGGAGACCCCGAGGCGGCGCTGATCCAGTACACCGCCAACGAAGAGGCCAAGCGGGCCATCTCCAGCACCGAGGCCGTCCTCAACAACCGTTTCATCCGCGTCTACTGGCACCGCGAGGCCGGGGTGCTCAACACGGCGCCCCAGCAGCAGGAGCAGAGCCCCGGGGTGACTCTGGGAGGCGTGCCGGGCCCCAGCCTGGGACCACAGCACAGCAGCTTGCATAAGGTTGGTGCCTAGAATAATTTAATGCTTTAACTATTGAAAAATAGCAGATATACAAGCTCACAGCGCGGCACGCGCTGCGAGCTTGTAGATCTGCTATTTTTGAAAAATCAAGATAATTTTTTGCAAGTCTTTGAATATATATTTTTAAAAGCGAACATTTTGTAAAATCAAATATTTGCTTCTGGGTGGTCCCTGGAACATATTTTGAGGTGGGGGTCCACGGCCAAATACATGTAATTTTGAGGGTCCTCGACACGTTTTTCCAAAACCTGTAGAAGACACTTATAGAATCGGGTCAAAATATTCACTTTCACAAATGTTGAAGATTTTTTTTAAAAATAGCAGATGTACAAGCTCACAGCGCGACACTCGGTGCCGTGCTGTGAGCTTGTATAGCTGCTGTTTTTTAATAGTTAAAGCATAAAATATTGTTTAAAGTAATAATGCGTAATAATGCATTCCCGGAATGGGTTAAGCGCTATTTATACCTTGTTGCTTAATGATGTTTTTTGTGTGAAAATAGCCAATCCATTTTGGCCTTTTGCTTATGATGAACTCCAAAATGGGGACGCCAAGTTGAAAGCGATTTAGAAAACGCCACGTTTGGCTACTGCGATGAAAGAATAAATACCATTTCATGAATGAATTTCATTTAAACTTGCATATTTGTTGGATAAACATGAGCACCTGACATATTTGCCAAGTGCAAATATGTCTGTTCCGGTGTCTAGTTATGGAACCGTATAAAAAAAAATGTATTTGTATTTTAGGGGGGTCTGGCCAATGTGTGTCTGTGTCACAATCTCTCAAACTATTTGACCAATAGGTACCATATGTTTTACGCATGCCACACTGCTGTAGGCCACAGAAGTACCTATTATTACTACTGCTACTCATTTATTTTAATTTTTTTCATAACGTTTTATTTTTTATTTTGAATTTGTACTGTACATGAAATGCCAAGCTATCATACCACATCAAACCATTTGACCTACTTTATTTTCCTAAAGAACCCCTTTGGCTGCAGGGAGCAGAAAATGTACTAGTCAAAATGTACTTCTCATCCTCTACACATCCTCTACACTACACCATGATCACCTTTGTGTCCGTTCTCTGCAGGGGATCAAGCAACACAACCCGGCAGCTTACGTGTTGAACAAGACCATTCCCAAGCACCGGCTGATGGGAACGACGGGGGCCGCGGCTGCAAGCAAGCTGGACGGCCTGCACCCCAGCACGGACCCTGCCGCGGTATGACTCCTTTGTGCATGTGTCATTGGACTGGGACCTAGGTCAAACGACTCGTGTTGTTGTAAAACTGCAATCCCAGACCTTTTTTAACACATGGGCTGCCATTGTTTTGAAAATTCGATGTGCTGTAGAGAGACGCTGTTCACTTACGCTTTATTTTGAAGAGCCCCGGAAGCCACGTGCTGACAATTTTAAGGTTTGTTTGCATTCGGTCACAAAACTAAATTCCTAACCGTGGCCTATCGTCACAGCCCAGTGTCGCCGTGAAAAAGAGCGGCTCTCAGCCTTCTTGGCGTTCTGGAAGCAGATTCAGAGATAAAGCTGTTTCTTTGCATCAGCATCGAACCAGAACCAGTCTATGGAGAATAGACACTCCCATGATTCTGGCGGCCGAGTTGCATGATGGGATATATAGTGTTTTCGCTCACCAGCCTGTTACCGTATCATCATACATACAGTACAGAATATTGCAGTAATTAAAATAAGTACAGTAGTCAACTAAGTGGCCGAGGATGGTGGTTCTATGTGTCTTCGGTCTTTGTCTACAGTCCTTGACATTGCTCTAAAAATGTTGTCCCCTTCATATCTGTCTCCTAGGTGTCCACGTCGGCGTTGACGGCCACCCAGAAGGGCCCCTACGCCTCCATGGCCCACAAGTCCTCCAAGAGCCTGGGGAAGACGGGCAAAGCACTGGAAGCACAGGAGGCCCAGAGGAAAAAACAGGCACGTTCACGGGTGCTGGGGCTAACCCTTGGGCTCAATGAAAAAATAACATATTTTTTATTCTTTTATTACTGTGTTAGAGTTCTCGAATTCTTTCCAAACTTGACTATACCCGACCCGCAGCTTTCGGGCGGAGTAGGGCCTAATATGTATGCTAACTAGTCTGTAGGGCCTCGAGCCGACCCAGTTAGGGCCAGGCCTTAATTTTCAGGCCCATTGAGAACTAGATCAGATACTGGGTTTCCGGGCTCTCAATATTTCCCTTGATGCTTAGTAACCGCTAATAATAATAATAATAACTAGCCTACAGCCCCTTGGTGTGAAGCAGACAGACGCTTGTTGACGCCCATTTGTGATGTAAATCGCAAATAATAGCTGGAATTTATATAGCGCTTTTCTGAGTACTCAAAGTCGCTTTAGAATATTGTGTGTGTGTGTGTGTGTGTGTGTGTGTGTGTGTGAGAGACCTGCCAACCCATACGCATTTTGCGTAGTAAGCACGCATTTTTAGTCTCTGTACGCAGGTACGCAAACTCCTCTAACGGCTACGCATTATCGGGTGATGGTATTCACAACACATTCTGCATTGTGTTCGTTGTGTTGTGGGCCAAAGTGAGGCAAACATTTTTGCTCCATGCCGTGTAGTTCCTCCCAGGCACCACATGAATGGTGTGTGAATGGGGCGCATGGCGCTGGGGAGCACTAGAACGGAAGCGATGCTCGTTTTATCGACAGAAGAAGAATGATTGGCGGACTGTTTGTTTTGGTAATAGAGTTATAGAAGAAGGTTTTGGTTTAGTTCAGCATGCACGCATCTCACAGCGACGCAGACGAGTTATCGATCGGATACATAACGGCGATATTAATCAGATTAATGTATAAAGAAGATGATACGGAGAAGGGCCGTGGTGTTGCGCGAGTCGATGCACAGCGACTGTTCGCCCTGTAGTGCTGCCAACGAGTCTAACAGGTAATAAACTTTTAAAACCCTCCTCTGAGGTGAATTCACATGTCATAGCAGCCACGATGGTGAGAATTGGTGAAATCTTGTACTATGCCTAACCTAACCCTATCTGGCGACGCTGGTGAAACGAAACAACGAGCTGCTCCGGTCCGCCTGGAGTTATACTTCGTCATACGACGGTTTTGCAGCGAGCAACCAGTCGGAAAATGTCAAAACGTGTGACCCATCGAGTATGAATGAATGAATGAATTAGGCCTATGTGTATTGTCAAAAACATTAACAGTGAACACATTTATCACCTGTGAATATATGAATGACATTAATGGTCTATCAGTATCAACAATGAGTAGCCTACAGCCTATATGAATGAATATACAGACTAGGCTGTATGTGATCTATACACAATGTAGGCCTATATATCAATTAATGGATGGAATAGAAACCTACATGAGTTGAATACTTTCAACTTAATGCAAATCATGCACAGAAAGGTGGTTTTATTTAGGCTGCTCAATGAACAATGTTTAACAAAGACACAGGTAAATATTTAAAGGTAAATAGCCTACCTGACAATGTAAAGCTATTTTGCTATTTGAATAACATGATTATGTTGATGTATGTTCATTCATTAAGTCACTGGTGAGACTGTTTTGCTAGTCTATTGTTAACTAACTCTGAGCAAGTGCAGTTAGTATATTTTATTAAAGATTTGTCAACAATATTGCCAAAGCAACATTACTGTATTGCCTGGTAATACTAGGCTACTTTTTCTCCTGACCAAATGGCATTTTTATTTAAAAGGTTGTTCTAACATCTTGCCTCCTCCTATTAGTGTAAGTCAAGACATGCAATGTGCTACATTTCTGGTGTGAAATTTTGTTAACATAACTGTAAAGGTCCCACCCAAAAAGGTGCATGGAACCCCCCAAAATATACGCTGTTTTGTGCGGGAAAACAACAAAAATTGCAACGCGGGCGCTGCGCGGGCGCTGCGGGCGCCGCGCGGGCACTTCGTGCCCGCGCATGAGTACTCAAAAAAATTTGCCAGGGTTGGCAGGTCTGGTGTGTGTGTGTGTGTGTGTGTATTAGAAAAGAAAAACTAAGAAGATACAGTAAGAGCTAAAAGCAACAATAAAACGATAAAAACAAGAATAGGTCCAAGATCAGCTGGGGTGGGGTGCTATACACGCATCTGGTCTCTATAAGTGAAGACCATCTGAAACGCACTGCAGAGTAAGTGATCTTCAGGCAACCAGCGGTCAGCACCCTGGTGTTAATCTGATATTGATATCCTCCTAAACCACTCAGCCTGTTGTTGGTCCACTATGGATCATGGCACTTAATCTAATCTTGCACTTTGTCATCTGGATCAGGGTGTCTGCAAAAACTATGCGGGCACCCAGCTGTAATAATGCATTAGCCTTTTGTTGGGGTGTTGTGTAAATGTTAATTTAACGAAGCAGGGATGGCTGATCTACAAGCTTGTCAAGCGTTGTGAGCTTGGTAGGCCAAGCCAAGGGTCTTCAACAGGGGGTCCGGGACCCCTAGGGGGTCCTCATAGTTACTACAGGGGGGCCTCCTAATCTTTGTGTGATAGAAACTTTTTTTCTCCTTAGTTTTTTTATATTAACCACTTGAACCCCTAGTGTCCATATTCGGAGAACTTTAGCCAAAAATAACAGATCTACACGCTCACAACGCCTCGAGCTTGTAGATCGCCTATTTTCGGCATATAGTTTTGGTGTAGAGGGTGAAAAGAGCACACCAAGTACGGAATGAAAGGTCAAGTTTATTATGTATTGTAGGGCATTCACGAATAGTGATTTTTAGTATTCGAATTATTCGACCTCAAACGAATCGAATATTCGACAGAACTGTCCAAACTGTCAAATATTAAGTAAGCAAGAGGCGAACTTGCGAGGCGTTGCGAGCATGTAGATCTGCTATTTTCACAATATTTATCTGCAGAATCGAGTCACATTAAATGTAATACCTACAATTCCAAGTGCTTGTCAGGGTGGGGGTCCCCAGTTCAAATATGTTTATTTTGGGAACCACTGGTATAGAGCATTAACAAATTCATCCACCAGGGGCATTGACAACTCATTCTTATGACTTCCTATCTAGCCAAGTTTTATAAACTATATATTTTTTAAAGAGAAAACAAGCGAATATTCGACTTCGGTGAACAACGTCGAATAGTGACTTTGATATTCGAATATTTGGTGAATGCCCTAATGTATTGACGGTTCAAGTGGTTAAATAACTGAAAAAACAAATTGACATGAATCCAAAATACACAGATGATTGTGCTGTCAAACGATTAAACTATATGGAATCTATGAACAGGTTGTGAGGGTCCCTGCTTCATATCTCTCTCTCTACTAAGAGGTCCTTGGCCTGAAAACATTGAAGACCCCTGTGGTAGGCTATTTACTGGAGGAGCTTTGAGGGTGAAAAAAGGAGCTCCACCAAACATTACTGTGCACGTTGTTAAATTTCTGCATTTTATTTTGTCCAGGAGGCGATGAAGCTCCAGCAGGACATGAGGAAGAAGAAACAGGAGATGTTGAAGACCCAGATTGAGTGTCAGAAGGTGAGACAAACGTAGGCGGAAACACAGTCACAGTCGGTGCTACTTGAGAAGCAAAACGGAACAATGTACTTTAAAGGCCATATAGATCAGTGGTTCCCAAACTTTTCAGGTCGAGATCCAAAAGAGGTTAAGTGAAAATAACAGATCCACAAGTGCACACCGCATTGCAAGCTTGAAGATCAACTATTTTCACTACTTAAAAGCCGGCCGTACTTGCCCGTACTTGTCCGGACCACGCAATCAGCCGCTCGTACTTTCCCGTACTTTTATCATAAAAATGAAATTAATTATAATTAAAAAAAAAAAAACAGTCGCCGGTCGTGCTCTGTCTCTTTAAGAGAGCATCTCAAGGGGTAAAACGTCAGAGACGTGATGACGTTGTCACGGCCCCTTGGCCTGGCCTTAGGGCCTGTGTTAGCCTATGCATGGGGGAACTCTGTACTTCTGCTTCTCCCCACAGAGCCATGGGTGTCGGCCAATGAGGTGGCTGATTGGGGCATTGGGAGCACCTGGCCAGTACTCCTTGGAGCCCTATAAAGCCACCATGGCACCCTCATTCTCTCTCTCCCTCTCATGACGACAGCACCTATTGTTTTACCTTATGCTTAGTTTATACACCTTACAACACCCCACACTACACTCACCACACATCCATACATTGCTGACACCACTGATTACTGACTAACACACCTCAAACTCTTGTACATTATCATTTATACCATATGTTAATAAATTATTGTTATACTTTAAAAGCCACTGCCTCGTGTCCTCCTCGATTTGTCATGGCCTAAGAGCCAGGTTGTGACAAATTGGGGGCTCGTGCCGTTCGTGAAAAGTTGGAACTCGGGTTGGCCGTGACATTTGTGACAGGTAAAGTAATCTTCCTGTTTTGTTTGGTGCTTTTTGGCATTTTTAGTCACGGCATTAGGAGGAGGCGCTTGGTAGTGGCTGTTTGATTAAATTTAGTTAACAATTTGGGTTTTGAATAAGTTGAGTTTGAGTTTGTTTGAGTTATTTGAGGATAAGTAAAAGTAATCTAAGTAAAAGTAATCTAAGTAATTGTTTGGGTAAATACAATTATTTTTGGTTTTCTTTTTTTGGTTTTTGGTTTGTGCTGTCTATCAGTTACCGTGTGGTAATTGGGACAGGTGGGGCAGGTGTGTCTGGTACAGTCTGAGGGGCGGTACTCCCCACCCATGTAGGTCAGAGGTGTTACCCGCAGGGGGACGCACTGTTTTTTTTGTTTGAATATTGTATTTTGTTAGACTCGGTCCCACACAAGATGGGATTGGGTGGTGACCACCGAGATTGCCATGGAGGTGTGGTTACTCGGGAGGCCCACTGAAGACCTAGGGCAAGTTGTGTTAGTTTAGTTTGGTTTAGGCAGTTGAGGTAGGGGGAGTGCCGCTCCTGTAGGCGCACCTGTCTCACCTGTCCTAACGAGACAGAGGGGGAGCATTTGTTCCAGGTTGGAATTTGTTTTTCTATTTATTAACAAATAGTAATTTGCTCTTTAAAAATTAACTACACAATACCTTGAAAATAAGTAGGTCACATTTTGGTTGTCTTTTGACCAGTTTGAACTTTGAAAATGTCTCAGATTGAGGACTTTGTTTCATCTCCATGTGAAGAAACCTTAGATGATTTCACTAAGGACCAGCTACTGGGAGTAGCTGATCACTTTAAGATTGAAATTACAGACAGAAGGTTAAAGGAGCGTGTAAAGTCTATTTTGATCGCTAACTTAAAGGACAAGGGGATTCTAGAAGAGTCTGTAGTTGAGGAAGAGGATGAGGAAACATTAACTGAACCAGTGACCATGCCTAAAATGCCCACTATGCAATTTACTTTTGAGCAACAGAAAGAGTTGCTTTTGTTGCAGGCAGAGGGGAGGAATAATCAGTTGGAGAAAGAGTTACAGGTAGGGAGGCTAAAAGTAGAGCAGTCTAGACTGGAGATTGAACGTGCAAAGCTTGAGCTAATAAAAGAAGGTAAACTCACTGCTGGGGATTTATCTGGTGGTAGGGCAACGCCCTCGGGATCTCAAACTCACGATTTTGACATTTTCAGTAACTTGCGCCTAGTGCCCAAGTTTAACGAAAAGGACCCGGAGACTTTCTTTTCCATGTTTGAACGTGTAGCCGATGTACGTAAATGGCCAGAGTCTGCCCGCACGTTAATGCTGCAATGTGTGTTAACAGGCAAGGCACAGGAGGCCTACTCATGTCTAAGTCCTGCTGACAGTCAGAAATACCAAGTGGTTAAGTCTACAGTATTGAAGGCCTTTGAACTTGTTCCTGAAGCCTATCGCCAACGTTTTCGGACGTGGCGAAAAATTGAGAACAAGACTCACCTAGAGTTTGCACGCGATTTGTCATGCTATTTCGCCCGCTGGTGTGCCGCCTTGGAAGTTAAGGACTTTGAAGGGTTGTGTGACCTTATAGTCCTCGAACAGTTCAAGAACACATTGCCTGAACATATTGCCACTTACATCAGTGATCGAAAGGTGAAAACTGCTGCTGAAGCTGCTGCTTTGGCAGATGAATATGTGTTGACACACAGGCGCTCTTCTGGGGAGCGACGCTCCTTTGTCCAGTCCCGTGCTGGCAATGAGAGTGTCGAAATGGGCTCTCCAGGTAGTTCAGGCATGGCGGTTACACCGGAGGCGAACCCTGGTCATGGCACGCGTGAGGAGAAAGTATGTAACTTCTGTCATAGGAAAGGCCATTGGAAAGTTGACTGTTACGCTCTAAAAGCAAAGACTATGTCTACCTCTCCCTCTGCGAAAGGTGCGGCTATGGCTGTGCCTGCGCCAAGCTTGGAGGAGGTACAGGTTAAGGGAGTCAAAGGGTCAAAATGTGGAATATCAAAATGTCAAAATCTTGAGGTTGATGCGTCCTACAGGCCGTTCATCAGTGCAGGCTTTGTGTCACTTGTAGGAAGTAATGTTAAAGTGCCAGTAAATATACTACGTGACACAGCAGCACACGATACATTTATGGAGGCATCAGTGTTACCATTTACTAAGGAGAGTGCTACAGGGTCCTCTATTCCTGTGTTGGGGATGGGTTTAACTGTCCTCGATGTTCCTGTTCACAACATCATGCTCTATTCCAATCTCTTCCAGGGTCTGACAGGTGTGGCTGTGCGTCCCGCTTTACCTGTGGCAGGGGTGAATGTGATCTTGGGTAATGGGTTGGCTGGTGCACGTGTGTGGACGGATGTGCCACCACCTTTAGTAGTGGACGAGGTGCCTTTGCTAAAACCTGAGGAGAGTGAAACCGAGGTTCCTGATGTGGTCACAGCTGATGCAGTGACGCATGCCATGTTCTGTGGTAATTCTGAAGCAATTGAGTGTGACCTTGGGAAGAAACAGAATTTGGGTTCAGGAGCAATGTTTTCCTTATCTGAAAGAATTCCTGCAATTGCCAAACCTTTTGAACATTTGTTCATTGATGGTGGGGGCCTACTCCCTCGCTTGAAATCCGGTGCAGTTTATTTTCTCACTGTAATGTGTTTACTATGGTTAATACTCTCAACCAGTGAGGTTGCACAGCAAAGCACTGGGTTTAGTCGAACGTCTCCAAACGAACTGGTCTTTGGCCATACTGTACCATTAGTCATTTTGAGTAACCAGTGGAAGGCGATAGAGCCTCGTCGCAACTTACTTGACTATGTGAATGGGTTTTGGCACAGACCTTATTTAGACAGAAGCACTGAGCAGAGAGTTTCCAGCCCTGGTGATCGTGTGTTGGCACTGTTGCCCATCACAGGCTCATCATTTCAGGCCAAATTTGTCACAACCTGGCTCTTAGGCCATGACAAATCGAGGAGGACACGAGGCAGTGGCTTTTAAAGTATAACAATAATTTATTAACATATGGTATAAATGATAATGTACAAGAGTTTGAGGTGTGTTAGTCAGTAATCAGTGGTGTCAGCAATGTATGGATGTGTGGTGAGTGTAGTGTGGGGTGTTGTAAGGTGTATAAACTAAGCATAAGGTAAAACAATAGGTGCTGTCGTCATGAGAGGGAGAGAGAGAATGAGGGTGCCATGGTGGCTTTATAGGGCTCCAAGGAGTACTGGCCAGGTGCTCCCAATGCCCCAATCAGCCACCTCATTGGCCGACACCCATGGCTCTGTGGGGAGAAGCAGAAGTACAGAGTTCCCCCATGCATAGGCTAACACAGGCCCTAAGGCCAGGCCAAGGGGCCGTGACAACGTCATCTGCAACGGAGAAACTGGGATCCACAGGCCGCCATTACGTGCCATTCTATTGTGTATGCAGCCAGTTGTCCAGCGCGTCTCCTCATCTTTTTCGATCAGACGAAAGACGAAATCAAGGCTTCCGGATGAGTGGATTACATGTGATTAGATCGCTGTGCGTGCAACGAGGACGTAATGTACTTTCGCGCGCTGTTTTTTCTCGCGGTTTACCCCGTCTCGCTCCATGCAAATGAACGGTGGAAAACAGCCTTCAGCAGCATCAAAGTAGGTTGGCCGACCAAAAAACGTTCTTCATGCACGTTTTGCTGGCTTGCACTGAGCGATCCGAGCGTGTTGTTATCATTTGGTGCATTGCTTTTTTAAAACATGTTTATAAATAAATAGAAGATTGCACGGCAGTACCTCAAAGGGCCCCCTTTGGCTGGCAAAGGGTTATTTAATTATCTTTTTTTATTTATGGAATTTCTTCAAATTTCTTTTATCTTAAAAAAATGTATTTTTTGAAATATATATTTTTTTAATGTAGTTTGTGACCCATTAAAAATGTATCTGTGACCCACAAATGGGCCCCGACCCACTATTTGGAAAACTGGTATGACAACATTCAGCCACCATGAAAAAGTTTGAGCACCACCGACATAGAAACACACTTATAGAATCGGGTAAAAATATTTCAAAGACTTGCACACATTTTCACGATTTTTCAAAAATTGCAGATCTACAAGCTTGCATGTTAAAGCATAAAATAATGCATCATTCCTGTGTCCAAATTGGACTATAATAATTAAGGCTCAAATTAAAATAAAAACGATAAGATAATCAGCCTTGTGTAGGCACCGTCATCATCGGATATTTCTTATGATGAATTAACCCATTTAGGCCTAGGATTGACTGCTTTAACTATTGAAAAATAGCAGATATACAAGCTCACAGCGCGGCACTGAGTGCCGCGCTGCGAGCTTGTAGATCTGCTATTTTTGAAAAAGTCGTGAAAATGTGTGCAAATCTTTGAATATATGTATTTTCAAAGCGAACGTTTGTAACTCAAATTTTGCTTCTGGGTGGTCCCTGGAACTAGATATTTTGAAATGGGGGTCCGTGGCCAAATACATATCATTTTGGGGGTCCTTCACATGAAAAGGTTTGAGAACCACTGACATAGTAGTCTCTCAAGAACAGACTAACTGAGCTCCATTTAACTCATTGACTGCCAAGGCACGAGTTTCACGAGTTATTACAGTACTCCCAGGCTGCCACAGCCCGAGTTTCCCGAGTTGGAAGCCATTTTGAAAAAAAAAAAAAAAATTTTTTTTTTTTTTTTTTTTTCAAAATTTTTTTTTATAAAAAAATTTCTAAAAATGCCTCAAATGTATTAGGCATGATCGCAATTGCGAAATTGCATGTTTAGCCCCATAACAAACACATCTTTCAAAATGTCAAAAATGGCTGTTTTGTCTGACTTTGAAGGCTTGTATCTCATGAATGCCTGAACGGATTTCCAAGCGGATTTTTTTGTTTGAAAGCTGTTAAAAAGTACTACACATATGGTGCATGATCTAGGCATGGGCGTGCACGATCCGTGCACTAAAAATTGATCCGTGCACTAGAAATTTGGAAGGTGGCAGTGTTTGTTTTGTCTGACTTTGAAGGCTTCTATCTCATGAATGCCTGAACGGATTTCCAAGCGGATTTCTTTGTTTGAAAGCTGTTAAAAAGTACTACACATATGATGCATATATGGTGCATGGGCGTGCACGATCCGTGCACTAAAAATTGATCTGTGCACTAGAAATCTAGGATAGTGGCAGTCTGGTACTTGGGGGCCATCTTGAAATGGCATTCAATGAGTTAAGTGAAAAGGACGTTTTCTTTGACGATGGCTAAGCCAGATTGCTGACATAGAAACATTGGTTTTTCAAAAAATCTTAGAAGGATTCAAAAGACACTAATAGAATCGGGTCAAAATTCAAATTTTCACGATTTTTCAAAAATAGCAGATCTACAAGCTCGCAGCGCGGCACTCGGTGCCGCGCTGTGAGCTTGTATATCTGCTATTTTTTTTATATTTAAAGCATAAAATATTGCGTCATATTGTGTTCAGGGCAGGCCTAAATGGGTTAAATTGATTTGTTGAACTCTTTGCACCACTATTATATCCCTCCTCCTTTTCCCCTGTAGGCGCTGATCAACCGGCTGGAGAAGAACCGGGGGATGAAGCCTGAAGACCGAGCCAACATCATGAAGACCCTCAAGGAGCTGACGGAGAAGATCTCCCAGCTGCAGAACGAGATGAACCCGGCCTCCCAGGCGTCCCAGGCAGCCAACTCCGCCAGCGGCCAGCCCAAGACCAAGACAGACGTGAGTTTCCCCCGACTCCCCTCACCTCACCGCACACTCACACACCAGCTTTGACTAGGTTCCTTATTCCGGTTCCTTAATGTTGGTTCCTGTTCCTCCCGTTCCGGGTCCCAACCCTAGCTTCTACCACTTTTTGTGGTCACATGTTCAGATACTGGATTCTGATTGGCTTAAAACAGTGGTAAATCAGTCAACAACCTCGAGTTGGCTCATACCCCGCCTCGTGCCACAACCCTGAAACAGTGGTAAATCAGCCAACAACCCACTCCCTCTCATGGTAAATGGCTTACTTTGACTTCACATCATGAATTCCATGAAATAGTGCTGGGCTATATGGACACAATCAAATATCACAATCTTTCAAATAAATGGGAATCATTAAAGGGAACCGTTAAGGAATCAGACTGTTTAGAGGTAATCGTTAAAATCATAAAGGGCCCCAACCCTAGCAACGCCTTGCTGAAAAGCCCAATGGCTGACGTACATATGGGCTGATGAGGTATATGGTAAGTAAGTAAGTAGCCCTGGGAACCAACAGTTGCCGAGCCATGTGGCCAACAGGTCAGTAGCCTGTCTCCTGTTTCTGTAGCGTGAGGCATCTTGATGTACACATACACCCCTGGACGTGACGCTAGTATGTCGCAAGGACTTACTCCAATTCAACCCAATGGTGCTGCTGAGTGCCAAGCAGGGAGGCATTGAGTGCCATTATTCTATTAGTCTTTTAGTCTTTGGCCTGACCCGGCTAGGGATTGAACCCCCGACCTCCCAAGTTTCAGAACCGATCTACAAGCGTGCACGCGTTGTGAGCTATCTTCAGTGAAGAGATTTGGTGTAGCGTTAAAAAACTAAAAATGACACCCAGTGAGCGGTGCTATTTATGAGTTAATTTCATTAAGCGTCCCGCAAAGCTTGGCCAGGGTGGGATGAGGTGGGACGTACATACAGACAAAAGGAGTAGACCCGAGTATAGACCCCTGGGGTACAAAACATGGATCAAGGAAGTGTATATAGGGCTTAAGTGGTCGAGGTTGTGACGCAAAGTATGTCTAAGTAAGTGGATGACGAATAAACCTTTTAGCCAAACTCCTCATTCCACGTGTCCCATTCTATTACATGATGCTAATCCAGGCCCAGAAGGAGCTGTTGGATGCAGAGTTGGACTTCCATAAGAAGATGAGCTCTGGAGAGGACACTACAGACCTGAGAAGGAAGCTAGGACAGCTGCAGGTGGAGGTAGGGCACACTCCATGCGGCAATTTCCAAGTCTGGATTCAAAAGCAATATTTTGTTCCCACAATGGAAGGGCTAATTGCGCCCACACAGTAACGAGCACATCAAAGTAACTCTGGTGTTGTCATTCCCCCCCGTTGGTGGAGAATAGGGATGGGACGATATGAAAACTTCATATCACGATTATTGTGACCAAAGAAATCGCGATTTACAATATTATCGCGATAAACCAAACATCCCTAACATCCATTATCCTGGGGCAGAACATTTGCCAGAAAATAGCCGATCTACAAGCTCACAATGCGTCGCGTTGTGACGCATTGTGAGCTTGTAGATCGGCAATTTTTTGGCAAAGACATTTGATAGTGAGAAAAAGACAGTTTCAAGAACGTCTAAAAGTACTAGGGATGTCGACGGTTAACCGGTTAATCGGTTAGCCGACCGTTAAGAAAAGACCGGTTATGCTTAACGGTTAAACGGTTAATTTTCATAATAATATGATCGCATTGTCCTGGTCCTGGAAAGTGTTGTTTGACTATGGGGATGTGATTTTGTTAAACAGACTGCTGGTTTTGTGTTGGGCGCTGCGCCGCTGCTGTGTTTTCATTTCCTCCTCCTTGCCTTGAGCTCACTTGGAAATCAAATGGCAGCGCCGTCGCGGGCGCACGATGGAAAGAATGCGCATGCCTCGTTGTCAACATCAGTGTTGTCAAATCAAATGAATGCGAGACACCCGGTCAGAGAGCAGTGGCAGACTAGCTCTGTAGTGGTCTAACGCTGTGGTGCAGAGCTAAAGATGAAACGAAACTTCGCCAAACTTTGCTGCACGGGCAGAAAAGATCATTTGACAGCCAACTCCAAGATAATAGCCAAAGATATTATTATGCCAAGGTACTAGATTAGTGTTTTCCTGTTGAAAGCTTTCAACAGGAAAGCTTGTCGCCAATCGACTGCGCAACGAGAAGACGAGAGAGAGAGAGAGACAACGCTGCTGAACAATCGCCCCAAAACACACTCGACCCCAGTGTTTTATGTGTAGAACTACATGGTGGTTTTGATCCCGGGGGCGGGGCGAGCTTGTTTTGGGACGAGCAGCTTATTTTGCACCCTCATCTCAACAGCGCAGCAAAAAAAGATTGAAAAAATAAATAAAAATAATTAAAAACCGTTAATTAACCGGTTAATGCTGTCGGCTAACCGGTTAGGAGAAAAACCGTTAGCGACATCCCTAAAAAGTACCTTTTACCAATTATAGAGGTTTTAAGTCGTACCAGATATGCTGCTCTGCAAATAAAAGGTGAATTGATTCCAGTGCATGACGGAGGACGATATCACAATAAATAAAATCTCCACGATACGATTATCGTGAGTGTTTTTTTATCACGATAAACGATAGTATCGCGTATCGTCCATCCCTTGTGGAGAATTGGTGATTTCTGTTGTTGCCGTGGCACATGTTTACTTTGGTAAACAACAGTGCATTGAACAGCTGACACTGTACTTTGCACGGCCCCTTGGTGTCGGAAAACAAAGAAATGCAGTGTGGCATTTTGGATTTGAGGCTGGCAAAATGGGGCATAAAATGGAATGAAATATGATTTTGTACAGAGATTTATCTGACAAACCTGATGGTCTTCGCCGTGTGGCGTTTAGAGTCGATATGTAATGAATGCAGGACCTACTGTAGACACAACCTGATGTTCCCTTCACGGTCCACTCAGCCGGATCACATGTGTGCGCCACCTAGTGTGGAAAAGTAGAATTAACTAGTGTGATTCACTATTTGGCTAAATATATAACCACCTATTTTAAACCAGCCCACCAACACTTTTAGGTGTTTATAAATGAAAAGAAAAAAGTGTTGGTATGATGGTATCCTTGGTTGACACTGTTTTTTAGCTTCACTTGCATGTATGCCAGCTGTCCTTTACCTTCGTCATGGAGACTTCTTTTTGTCTGACCGTAACGTGCATACTAGGGCTGACCTTCGATTACTTTTTTCATAATCGAAGCTTAATCGAAGCTTTCTTTCGAACTTCGAAGCTTCGATGACGGCGAGGGGGGGGGGGGGGGGTAGGGAGCAAAAGTTTATCGGTTACATAAGTGATAACCGTTAAGGAAATGTGTTTAAAAATGCGCGATTTACACAATTTTAAAAGGGAAAACACACCAGTTTTTTCCTCATAATAATGCTCCTTATTTTCATTAAATAGTACAACAATACAACGAGGAAGAAGAAGATACGAATGTTTTCTACATTAAAGAAAGGTGTTTTTGCAGGACAAGTAGGATTGACATAATCACATCACGTCAGTAATGTAACAAAGCGCGGCTGCAACAGCAAACACTGCAGCGCGACTCGAGCCCTATATAACAAACAGATTAACTCCCAAGTCCCAAGGTGTTGTACACGCTAATGTAATAGTAGATTTTATAGTAAATAATTGCACTGCACTGTGTCTGAATTAAAGTTCCACACTCATCAACCGAAAGCTGATGGTCAGGCTCAGACAACGTAGCCTACTCTATGCGGGCGCGACTATTGAGCTTGCAGCAGATCCGATATAAACTTCATCAACACCACGACAACGTAACCCTAGCAAGTTGGGTTTTAAGCTATTTTTTCCTCTTTAAAACGGGATCGACGCTGACGGGGTCCGTTTTGTAAAATCCAATTTTCGCTGTTTGTTTCCTTGCGTTGAGTTGTGTGTCTGTCAGCGAGTGGAAGACAGCAAACGCATGCATGGATCATGTTACACCGACAATGGTTTGATAACGAAATGTGTGACTGCATCGCATTGTTGCATTGGGTGATGTTACTCAGACATTGGTTTCACACATTTCGGTGCCAAACGAGAGGAGGAGGGGGTGACGCTATCACGCTAGAGTGGAGCGAGGCGCATGCAAGCTAAGGCACGCGGCCCCCCCAAAGGACAAACGGCCGCGGCCGATTATTCGAATTTATTTTTCAAATTCGAATACCGTGCCTTCGAACGAAGCTTCGAATATTCAAATTTTTTGGGTCAGCCCTAGTGCATACTATATCAAACGATTTCCATAGCAAATGAGACGAATGATATTGGCTTAGAGGGGTGTGTATGTGTGTGTGTGTGTGAAGACTGTCGCTGTCTGCGTAAGAAAATGTTACTAGTTTCTTTGACTTTAAGTTGGCAGAGTCAAGCCCAGAGTGTGCTATAAGGGTTCTGTTGTTCATTAGCCACAAGCCAAAGAAAATGACAATTGAGTTTGACCCTGACCCAGGGTTTAGTTTTCAGGAACACATGACTTTCAAACACTTACGTGACTAACGGAATGATCTCAAGTGTGATGTTCTACATGCAATGAAGCCCACGCTCTCATTCTCTTGGACCCCAAACACACACACACACACACACACTAGGGCTGTCACAATTATTACATAATCGTCTAATCGCAATTATTTGACATAATCGTGATTATTTTTCATAATCGTGATAATTGTTTCCATGTTGAAAAATGTTCATATATTTTTTTTACGTTAAAAAAATAGTGGAAATAGCCGATCTACAAGCTCACAACGCGTTTTTAAGTATAACGTTGTCAAATATGTCAGTAATGTCTTTGTATATTTAGGTTTTGTGTCATATCTACCATGTGCAACTTCAAAGCCTAAAAGCCAAACAGAATTGTAATTGTCAACGACAAAAACACAATTAAATCGTCAATCGCAATTATTTGAGTGACAAATAATCGTCATGTAAAATGGCATAATCGTGACAGTCCACACACACGCGCGCACACACACACACACACACACACACACACACACACACACACACACACACACACACACACACTCTGAGAGGCCGACAGACTTATTGGTAATCTGACCTTGACAAAGTAATGCTACACTATCACATCAGTAGATGACTTCTAGCTTTGGGCTGTAAGCAAATGAAATTGCTTCCAGAAATCTTGTAGAAGTCGGGTTAGCCAGAGGAAGCTATACCTCATACCTACATGAGTCAAAAGATATAAATCACATCACTTGGATAATTACATTTAGTGACAATGTGACCATGTGATAAGCTCAACATTTTTTTACGTTGAGCTTCAATTCAACATTCATTTTGTTATAGAGTAACTGACTCCACTCAACCTACTAATCCATTTCGCAATACACAGTAACATGATTAAAAGTTAAATATCTCAAATCTATAAAAGATGAAAGCTGGGTGATCTGATAATTTACATGTGTATATGGTACAAAAACGATGGGAGTAGTGCCCAGACCAAACACCATGCCCGTGAACTCTCACACTCCAAGCAAGACACACACACGCACACGCCAAGAACATGGCTTGTGTTCGCGAATCCCCATCTGGCATGAGTGCCACCGCCCTCACTCTTCCTGCCCTGCGGGCTTTAAATCAGCCCCGTGGTTAAATATGCATGCTCCCCACCCCACCCCATCCAACCCTAGCCTCTTTCTGCACATTAAACTGCAGCCACTTAAGCAAGCCCAGAGGATTGTCCGCTAAGGAACCAAATAAAGATACCTTGCTTGCCAGACTCGATAGAGGCACGCCTCATTAAAGTTTGAGCTGCCACTCTTCATGCCGAGACTAGAGGAGGAGGGGGTGAGGGAAGGGACAGAATGGATGGTGGGAAGGACGGCCTGTGAGGTTGTGGCATGACTGAAGATGTCATATTAATCCATTTAGACTAGAGCCCGACCGATGCCTTATTTTCTGACCGATGTCGATGTTTGCTGATGGAGAGTGCTAGACCACCGATTGCCGATGTTTAACCGATGTTTTATAATAATATGAAATAATAATAAATAGCCTAAGTTTCAAAAACTTCTTACCTTCAAAACTTTTTTTCCCCTTTTTTTTTACCAATGGTCCGGGGACCACCAGTGGTCCTTGAGGGGTTTCCAGGTGGTCCCCAGCTAAATGATGGAGATTTGGTAACCAAATGGACCCTTTATAAGATCTTTAAGTCATTTGTGTAAAATGAAACCCAATGGATCCTTACGGGCAACGGCAATATATTCTAAGTGTTGGGTCTGAGTGGCTAAATGTCATCAAATGGTTAGTTACAAATATTTCAGTTACAAATGTTCGCTTTTAAAAATATATATATTAAAATACTTTTCTTTTTAAATAGCTGCTATTTTTCAATAATTAAAGCATTCAATAATTCTAGGCCTAAATGGGTTAAAATGGAGGAGTGACAGCCATGTGTGAAGAAGGTATGAGAAGGAGAGGATGTTTTGGGTATATTTAGGCTTTAACGGATGCCCGATACGTTTTCATTTTACGTAATAGACTTTGCTTTAGATCACTGGAGCAACATTCAATAGTGCTTGGGGTGAATAAAGTAATTCAGCTTCACATGCACACCTAGTCCCCTTTGTCTTCCTTTTATTTTTGAGCGGCGCTGGAAGGAGCTAAGCTCCAACATCTGGCTATGTCTGGGACGCGAAGCGTGGCCTGCATCTGGCTTGCATCTTGGCACAAAGTGCTCAAAGTTTGTTGTACGCCCAGGGTCACGTTGGCCAAGCTTTGCCAGACACTTAATGGCACTGCTCACTTCACACAAGATGTTTTTAGTTTTTTCGTGAGGTGGGGAATAGTATTGTTTCTTTGAGACAGACTATTGAGATGGCACCGAAGTCTCCTTGCCCCTCTGAAGCCGAGTTGAAACGGTGTAGGACGGTGGTTCTCAAAGTGGATTTCAGGGGCTCTCTAGGTTCCTTTATGGGGGCCTAAATTGACCCTCACAAGTCTGTAACTTTGACAGTGAACAAATGGAACCAAATGGACCCGTTAGGGTCCATTTGGTTCCATTTGTACACTGTCAAAGTTAAGGGGAGACCTTCACATTTCAAAGTTTGGGAACCACTGGTGTAGGAGAAAGAGACACTGAAGCTGAGAGGGAGACGGTGTGGGGAAGACAGACAGTAGAAAGGTGAGAGACTCCTACACGGTGTAGGAGTGGCAGACGGTAGGAAATGTGAGAGGGAGACCGTGTAGCAGGAAAGCTGATAGGAAAACGGTGTAGGAGAGAGAGAGAGAGAGACGGCAGGAAAGCTGAGAGGGAGCTGGCGTTGAAGAGACACCGGAGAGAAGGATCTGTCGAACTGTGGCGAGCATTTTAACCGACACTGACAAGCCACCACAGTGTGATAAATTGATTGTGACGTCCAGTCCTACCACACATGCCACATTTTACGAATATGGGTTCATGTTTATTTAGCTTTATTGTCAGTGAGGCGAAAACAACACTGTCGGTCCAAAGGCAATGTCGTCTGGCTGGTGCATAGTTTAGCACAGTGGTTCCCAAACTTTTTAGCCCGTGACCCAAAAGAGAAATGAGACTTTTGTCCGGCACCCAAACTAGTGAAAACTGCAGATCTACAAGCTCACAGCGCGTCGCTTCGCACTGTGAGCTTGTAGACCGGCTATTTTCACTACTTCTTAGACATTTGTTTTCTAATTTATGGGATTTCTTAGGTTTGTATTTTATTATTTAAATTACTTAGGAAAATCTTTGCATTTCTTTTTTTAAATTCATGTAAATGGTACCTTTTTTTTCTTTTTGAAAATGTATTGAAACAATGATAATTAAAAACAAAACGTATTAAACAAAAATTAAGGGACCATAAAAAAAAAATCTCAAATAAAGTGTGCGCAAATATGCAGATGCTTTTGAGTGTACATGTGTGAAGCAAGTGTTTCTAAAACTAAATGAACAAGCCAATTCATGTGACCGCCAGAAACTTCTTGGAACTCTCACACGTCATCCGCAGGGTGTCATGAAATGAAAAATTGAGAAATCAGGGTTTTACCTATGGTTTCAAGTTGTATTATGATATAATGAACCATAATCAAAAGCAAAAAAGTGAGTTTGACTTTATTTACCTACCCCCTTTTTTGATTGAAAAATTGCATTTTTAGGCGTTTTTGGTGGATTTTGACCATTTCCGCCTAAATCAAAATTGTTCTTATTTGTAATTTTTTTGGCAATTTTTATCATCACCATTCAAAACCAAATATTTACAGCACTTGGAAATGGTCCTTTTAAAAATAAAACCTTTATTTACTTTCCAATAAAGCCTTTAATCTTCTGACCGGCAAAGACGACAGCCAACAAGTTGCTACCAGCCATCACAACTGATTGAGAGTACACTCTGTACACTGGACTGGTTTCTCACCTTTCACAACCTGTTATTTGAATTAAATTGAGGCAACTCACATTAGGATGGGTCCCAAGACCAGGCATGAGGCTGGGACTAGCCTTGCTGATGTGTCAGGTCCAGGAGAACCCATGGCACAGACCGAACTACCTACCCTCCGGGGCGTCCTGAGGCACGGCATCTACCTGCAGGAGAAGAAGCTGTTGGAGGAAGGGGTGGATAGGAGGAACTACAGCATCAAGCAGCTGAGTATGGATGTCATGATGGAGGTGGTGAGCTGCTGGCAGAGGGCCAATGCTCAGTTCAGACCCCCAGTCATATTCAAAGACAGCTCCATAGAACGGTGGCCTGGACTGCTCTGGAGAACTTCGCCTGGAACAGAGGGGGCATGAAGAGAGAAGAGGACAGGAAGAACTTCCTAGACAATCTGGACTCCCTCTTCAACATCGCCTCCTGTAGTCATGAGATCCTCCCCTACTCAGAGTCAGGGTGTAAGGGATGTCAGGAGGGGGCACACCTGCTGGACTGTAACTGTAGGAGAGAGAAGAGGATTCCGAAGCTGGAGCTGGCTTTCATGATGTCCATGAAGACCAGGCGGCCTCCTGACCAGAAGGCTTCAGTCCTGATGGTGGCTAGATCAGTGTTTGGAATCTTCAGGGTGTTTCTCTTCATCACATTCTCCTCAGCCATGGTCTCAGCTGTAGCTTCAGTGTTCTGTTCCTGCAGCAAGAGCTCTGCCTCAGCACCCCTCCTGTCATCTAACTCCTTCTGGTGTTCCTTTTCCTTCTCTGCAGTAGCCTTCTTTATCTTGTCAGCCTTTTCTTTCCGTTCATTTTGCCTCTTAGTCTCCTTTATATCAGGTCCCACCATCATCATGGAAGCCTTCTGGCCAGGAGGCCGCCTGGTCTTCATGGACATCATGAAAGCCAGCTCCAGCTTCGGAATCCTCTTCTCTCTCCTACAGTTACAGTCCAGCAGGTGTGCCCCCTCCTGACATCCCTCACACCATGGCCTCGGAAACCCTTTAGGCGATCGGAAGAAAAAGAAGCCTGGGCGATCGCGTTATGATCACTGTTGTAGGAAGTGTGGAATTTCTAACCAATCAGAGTGCAGAGAGCGTCGCACCAAATGTGTTGACGTCATGACGCAACAGCGTTCTCTGCGCTGAGCAGAGGAGCAGAGGGGGGTGGGGGGAGGAGAACACATGCTATTGGCTGGAGACTTGCGGAGAGACTCACCGCGCCCGCCCATCTGCCTACACTAAACTGTCCGCGTTAGGTTAGAGTGCTCACACCCTGACTCTGAGCAGGGGAGGATCTCATGACTACAGGAGGCGATGTTGAAGAGGGAGTCCAGATTGTCTAGGAAGTTCTTCCTGTCCTCCTCTCTCTTCATGCCCCCTCTGTTCCAGGCGAAGTTCTCCAGAGCAGTCCAGGCCACCGTTCTATGGAGCTGTCTTTGAATATGACTGGGGGTCTGAACTGAGCATTGGCCCTCTGCCAGCAGCTCACCACCTCCATCATGACATCCATACTCAGCTGCTTGATGCTGTAGTCCCTCCTATCCACCCCTTCCTCCAACAGCTTCTTCTCCTGCAGGTAGATGCCGTGCCTCAGGACGCCCCGGGGGGTAGGTAGCTCGGTCTGTGCCATGGGTTCTCCTGGACCTGACACATCAGCAAGGCTAGTCCCAGCCTCATGCCTGGTCTTGGGACCCATCCTAATGTGAGTTGCCTCAATTTAATTCAAATAACAGGTTGTGAAAGGTGAGAAACCAGTCCAGTGTACAGAGTGTACTCTCAATCAGTTGTGATGGCTGGTATCAACTTGTTGGCTGTCGTCTTTGCAGGTCAGAAGATTAAAGGCTTTATTGGAAAGTAAATAAAAGTTTTATTTTTAAAAGGACCATTTCCAAGTGCTGTAAATATTTGGTTTTGAATGGTGATGATAAAAATTGCCAAAAAAATTACAAATAAGAACAATTTTGATTTAGAAGGAAATGGTCAAAATCCACCAAAAACGCCTAAAAATGCAATTTTTCAATCAAAAAAGGGGGTAGGTAAATAAAGTCAAACTCACTTTTTTGCTTTTGATTATGGTTCAATATATCATAATACAACTTGAAACCATAGGTAAAACCCTGATTTCTCAATTTTTCATTTCATGACACACCCTACACGCGAGTGGCGCGATGTCCCGCGAACTACTGTCCGCATATGGAGCGTCGGCCATTGCGTTGCAACATAGCCTGAACCAATCAAATAATTAAATAATAATATAAAGTGTTTGGGGGGCGGGACATGGCCATTTACTGTACCTCTATGGACGTTGCCGCGAAACCTCGCTCAAATAGAGGCTCCGCAAGCGTAAACAGGATGGGTGGACGACGTCGCGGCACAACGCGTTGTCGCTCGCGGTAGGTCAGGACGTCCTCATTGAAACAAATGTATTTATTTGAGATTTCATCGCTTGCGTCGCATCGCGGGCAGTGCGGATGAGCTGTTATCCAAAAGTGGACTTTGACGCCTAAATCCTAACAATTTTCTGAAAAGATAAAAGTGTACTATATTAGTGGCGCTCAAACCTTTTTTAAATCAAGGACCCCCAGAATTATATGTATTTGGTCGCGGACCCTCATCCCAAAATATTTTGTTCCAGGGACCCCCCAGAAACAAAGATTTGAGTTAAAAATGTTTGTTAACTCATTGAATGCCCTTTTCAAGATGGCCGCCAAGTACCAGGATGCCACGTTCCTAAATTTCTAGTGCACGGATCAATTTTTAGTGCACGCCCATGCACCATATATGCACCATATGTGTAGTACTTTTTAACAGCTTTCAAACAAAAAAATCCGCTTGGAAATCCGTTCAGGCATTCATGAGATACAAGCCTTCAAAGTCAGACAAAACAGCCATTTTTGACATTTTGAAAGATGTGTTTGTTATGGGGCTAAACATGCAATTTCGCAATTGCGATCATGCCTAATACATTTGAGGCATTTTTAGAAATTTTTTATAAAAAAATGTTTTGAAAAAAGAAAAAAAAAGTTTTTTTTTTTTTTTTTTTTTTTCAAAATGGCTTCCAACTCGGGAAACTCGGGCTGTGGCAGCCTGGGACTACTGTAATAACTCGGGAAACTCGGGCCTTGGCAGTCAATGAGTTAAAAAATTGATTTTTCAAAAATGGCAGATCTACAAGCTCTATGAGCTTGTATATCTGCTATTTTTTTGAATAGCTAAAGCCTAAAATAATGGTTAAAGCGGTTCAGATGAAGGTCTTAATGGATTTTTAACCTTCTACTCTTCCAGGCGACGTGGCTGGGTCTGATCCGGCCTCCTGGGGCGGGGGGCCGGGGCCGGGCCAGAGGGAGGATGGCCCTGGACCCCGGCTCGGTGCACGTGGGCCACTGCAGGGGGCGGAGCAGGGACGGGATGTCCCGGGGAGGGGTCCTGAACCGCATGGTGGTGGACCACCGGACCCGGGCCCTGGCCATCCTGGGGGTCACCCAGGAGGAGAAGGAGGAGCTGATGCCGCACTTTGTGGTGAGTAACAGGGAATGAACTGTACGTTCACACAGCCGCGCTCAAGAGCTCCAATGCCTGTCGTCGGTTAAAGAGTTGATGAGTACTCACTACTCAGCCCACCACATTTTGGACGGGGCTGTCAGAAATCTCATTAGTCCGAATTTAGTTAGGGTTAGGTTTTAGGGTTAGGTTTAGGCATAGTTTTACTGAGGTTAGGGTTTGGGTTAGTTTTTTTTTTTTAACATTTGTTTATTGGGTTTTTTAACAAGCAAAAGTGTTTTAACAAGGTTTAGGCATAGTTTTACTGAGGTTTAGGTTTAGGCATAGTATTTTTCACCAGGTTAACATCACCAGATTCTGACTAATGAGAAGTAGGAACAATGACATTTTGGACCAGTGCCATGGCACCCATTATTTGGACTCGACTTGGACCTAAAATTGCCCTGAATATCAAATATATTTGAATATTATTATTAATATTATTACTATAATTATTTTCCCCATTATTGTAAAAACAGGATACAGGATTGCCTACAGAAGAGGCACAGCGCGTGTGCTGCTCGGATCCAATAAGAAATAGTTTTAACTTGATAAAAACAATTGTTTTTGTATTGCCTCAGAATTAATAAAAACGCTAATAAAGAGCTTACATTTGGGGATGGTTTGTGGCTCTCTTCACATGCTAATGGTCAATGCACCTGTGCAAGTTCAGATCAATTGCTCCTCCCATTGAGGAGAAATTGCGGATCGGACGGGTTGACTGACAGATCCTTCATTTTATAATGGGATTAGTGGAGTGGTTCTCTAAACGTTTCAATTTCAAGGACCTCCATATCTGTGGGAACTCAATTTGTTGCAACAGTCAGGTCGCAGTTACCATCAAAACCTCCACCGGCTGTCTGTCACGTCGCGTCACACTTTTCCCCTACTCATATCTCCGCCACCGTTGCCCCTATCCATGCTAAACTTTGCACACACACTCCTTGGCTGCCAAACCAAAACCGCCACCCCTCATTTCTCACATGGCCCTTCTAGCGCCACCATGAGGCTGATTCTTGCAAAACACATTTTTGGACACTGCTCCTACAGATTTTGCCCTAGAATCACGAAAACCGGTACACAGTATCTCTAATGTCATGTCGGCAACATGGATCTGTCCCATTTCCCATCTTCCCTCCTGATTGCCTACCATTAATTGCCTTCCAAAGTTTGTGTATGCGACCTGACGGTCGCTTATCTCCCGATTTAGGGAGTCTTACTGGTACACTCTCAAGAGTGTTACAGACCCTGTAAGTGTCCATTTAGAACCCTGAGAGTCCCTTGACCCGTTCATCGTTTGTTTTTCCCAGAAATTTGGCGAGATCGAGGATCTGCGTGACCAGGACGCCACCAGTGTGGTGATGACCTTTAAGACACGAAGCGAAGCAGAGAATGTAAGTCACACCTCTCACAGATCTGTCTCAACGACAAACAAATTCTAAGAATTAGAATATGTTGGCTTGCTTGCATAAATATTTTACAAATACTGTTACTATTTACATTTGAATGTACTGTTGCATCAGCCAACAAGCTTGGCGGAAAAGGATGATCAGATCAGATACATTGTAGATCGTCTATTCTTGGTGCACGACACTGGCACAACTACTGTATGTTTAAATCAGACGTTATAGGAGTAGTTCACCCCCAAAATGCCTTTTTTTCTATTGAATACTCACACCACAGAGTTCAATAATATTTTTTTGTATTTGTCGCATTCCTAAGACAAAAATTAGATTAAAGTAAATTTACCTCCATTGATTCCCGATGGGGACCCGAATGCATTTGGGTCCCCATCCGGAATCAATGGTGGTACATTTATTGTAATATATTGTTTTGTCTTAGGAATGCGACAAAAAACTAAAACATATTATTGAACTCAAGTCTCCATGGCGTGAGTATTCAATAGAAAAAAAGTCATTTTGGGGGTGAACTACTCCTTTAATCAGTGCTGTGTAGAAAAGAGTGATTGTTTTCAGCCATAGCCTAACCCACAACCAACACACCTTCTTGCTTCTTTAGGCAGCAAACCAAGGGGCCAAGTTCAAAGGTCGCGTGTTGCAGATATCCTGGTACAAGCCCAAGACGCCGTCTGTCTCCGCTGAGCCAGAGGAAGAGGAGGTGAAGGAGGAAGACAATACGGTACCACACTCTTCATCACTTTCACCTCTTAAGCCCCATATTATTGTGTATGGCAAGTAGTGAAAATAGCTGATCTACAAGCTCACAACACATCATGATGTGATACGTTGTGAGTGTGTGATCAGTTATGTTCACTATTTCTGAATTGCGTAATAATTGCATGTCCAAAATAGGGATTCCAGTTTGAAAGGGAAGCGTGTCAATCACCACACATTTTTGGTTATTAGTTATTTTAAAATCAAAAGATTATTTGAAGTGGTCAATAGAATTCATGTTCAATCTTCAGAAAACGTTAATAATCTCAGATATTTGGTCAAAGCTAAGGTTAAAACATCAATCCCTATTTTCTTCAACTGGACGGTGTTATGACTATCAAAACATCATTATATTTTACATCTTTTTGTCAAAATGCTTGGCCCTATTGCCTAGCCCTAGTATGTTGGTGGATCCTTTCACTCTATTTGACAAATCGCTGATTAGGACTTGGCTGAACAAAAACAAAGGTTTCAGTCGGGAGATTTTATTTTGCTTTAATCTAAGTATAAAGACGCTCTTAAATTGCTTCCCAATAGAGACACACGGGCGCCTACAAATTCACGCCCACAATTGAAACGGCGGCCCCGCTTCAGGTAAGGGAGAACGGTGCACTGCAAGCCAGCCCATAGAAAGTCATTGCAATTCAACTGTTGTTAGCCTAATATTAAAATAATCCTACACGAATTGAAGACTATATTGATTTAAATAAAAATATGTTTTCAAATGTATGGCCTGACCCTGACAACATATCTTCTTGTTTGCTAAATACATGATGTGTGTCACGTTTAATTTGCCACTTGAATGGATTACCCATAATGTTAACAGAGAAGAGGGGAACCGGCAGACACAGAACCTGTCGCTTTTCAGTGACATCACTGTCTTTACTGCTGTGCGTTTATGAGCGCCGCCTTTGAAGTTCCCGACTTTTTCAACTACAGAGTGGATTCTCCAGGTTAGCATTAATCCAAAAACAACCTGCAAGACTCGTTTGGAAGAAGCGAGATGCGATCATTTTCCCAAAAATAAACAGCCTAATTATACATGAGAGACAAGCGTATCTGGGTATTGAAAACCTCAAGGGATGCGTCCATGACGTGTGTACCATGCGACCACCTAAACTTAAGATTCCAATGCTAGCACTTTTGACTCACAGATGAAGTATATTAAAGTATGTTGCAGGTAGTGTATCAAGATGACAGATATGCCACTTTAAAAAGGCAAAATTAAACTCATGGGACACTTTATTAGAACACAAAAAAAAAATCGCTATGGCCTCAGTAGTCAACCACTGAAATTATGATATTTCACGATGCCTCTCATTGGGATTGCATTGGCAGCTGCAGTGCACCGTTCTTCCTTACCCGAAGTGGGGTCGCTGTCACAATAGGGGGCGTGAATTTGTAGGCGCCCGTGTGTCTCTATTGGCCTGCTTCGATACATGATTTGGTGCAATGTTAGAAATATGTCTGAAGTATCAAGACAATGTACATCCCACCAAATTAATAGCTGATCTACAAGCTCACAACGCGTTACATTGCAACGTACATGTCTTTCAAGCGCTGATGAGAAATACACAGTTCGTTGTTTCGTGGTCCCATTGGGTACTAAATTCTCTCCATCCCACAGGAGGAGAGTAGCTCTTATTTGCCTGAAGAGGAAGAAGAGGAGGAAGACGAGGACGAAGACGACGAATACGAGAGCCGGAGACGGAGATGGAGACCATGAAGGCAAAGCCAAACCACAAACCCCCTTATTCTACTCCCAGATGGCCGGTTCTCCTCTTTTCGTCCTGAGTTGCTGCGACTTGAATTCACCTTTTTACTCCTTTTCCAGTGTTTGGAGACTTGAGGCATTCTAATGAAAATGACTAATGTCTTCACTTGAGTTATGTGTGTAAGGAAACCTGGAGGGCAAAGCTTATTATTTTTATTTTATTTTTTTCGTATCCCTTGACTTGACGGAAGGCATATTTAAAACGTCTCACTTTTGCTGAGAATGATTAAGTGTTAAGTTGTACTTATAAATAGAAAACAAATCTATATGTCTGTAAGTTTCAGTGTGGTTTAAGCAGATGCTATCAGTAATGCACAACATTTGTGTCTACTGTGAATAGGTATTTTTATACATATTTAAGCTATCCTCTATCGTTCCCAGTTTTGTCCCTAAAACCGGGGACAGCGATCTTACATAGGACCCCCAACTACCTAAAGTTAAATGTGCCGTCCCCTGTACCGCTGTAGTGAGAGATGATCATCCGCTATCTAGTGCTAAGAGTTTATGAACTGAAAGTGTGCAATTCATGAAGCATCCAAACATACATTACTACTAGCCCACGTGCAAATGAGCACAGGCAATATCGCCCCATATTCTCGTGGCAGCCATGTTGAGCAAGATGGCTGCCGCGTGAATACGGAAACGGTATGGGATGTTGACACTGACTGCATCGCAACTGTCTTTTGCGCCCGAACGTGTCCCAAACCACACCCTCCTCACTTGAGTTTTCGCATCGCTTGACGGACAAGGCGGGTGCGAGCAGTCGGGTGAGCGGGTGCCTGCGCGTCAACAAGCGTTCCGTCTGAATTGGCATGCCGTGCTGGACTGAACAGTTTAGCGGGCTTGCTAGCTGCATAGTGTAAACAGACTGGCTACAAGCAGGCGCACGTCCCTTCCACCCAGCCAATGTGAGGACGGCCATTTAGAACGGGTACACATTTTGTGTATCATTATTTTATGCTTTAACTATTGAAAAATAGCAGATCTACAAGCTCGCGGTGCCGCGCTGCGAGCTTGTAGATCTGCTATTTTTGAAAAATCTTGAAAATTAGAATTTTGACCCGATTCTATAAGTGTCTTTTGAATCCTAAGATTCTTTGAAAAACCTGTGTTTCTATGTCAGCAATCTGGCCAGCCACCGTCAAAGAAAAGGTCCTTTTCACTTAACTGGAGCTCAGTTAGTCTGTTCTTGAGAGACTACTATGTCAGTGGTTCTCAAACCTTTTCATGTGAAGGACCCCCAAAATGACATGTATTTGGCCACGGACCCCCATCTCAAAATATTCAGTTCCAGGGACCACCCAGAAGCAAAATTGGAGTTACAAACGTCCGCTTTGAAAATACATATATTCAAAGATGTGCACACATTTTCACGACTTTTTCAAAAATGGCAGATCTACAAGCTCGCGGCGCCGCACTCTGTGCCGCGCTGTGAGCTTGTATATCTGCTATTTTTCACTGGTTAAAGCATTCAATAATCCTAGGCCTAAATGGGTTAAACAGTGGGGGAGGCGTTTTCTGGTGCAAAAGGCATACACGCGTCACAACTTGAGCACAGGTACAGAGCAGTGATGGTGCAATGGTTCGACAGACAAACCCTAAACAATGTTTACAAATGGCATCCCCTCTTGATTGTTTTAGTTTTTCTCCTGACTTGATGTCTGGTGCCACTTTCTGTACATATTAGCCTAAATAATTACTTGGGTGTTCCACTTTTTTTTCCCTAGCGTGAAAGTTTTTTGAGTTCTTAAAAAGGCTCTGTGCGTCACTGTACTGTAGTCCCGGGTTTCCCCGAAGGTGGCGTTACCGTTTTAAAGGTGATACACCATGCATTTAAAAAGTATTTATGTCATATTGTTTGTCCCAAAAACGTTTTTCAAAAGGTTTGAGGCTAAATTACCACTCCTGAATAGAGAGCCTCTCTCATTTTTGAATGGCTCTCAGAGCATTTCAGCTGCAGTACCACCTTTGGCCTGAACTGCGCCCCCCCCCCCCCCCCCCCCCCCCCCCCAAAAAAAAAAAAAACATTTTGAGAAAAAATGTTTTTTTTTTTTTTTTTTTTTTGAAAAGTTTTTTTTTTTATGATGACGTCACAATCGGCAGATGACGTCACAATCGGCAGCAAATCTGGATAGCCTGTTTTGAGAACCCGTGTGATACTTTTAACCTTCGCCTTCAAAAAACCAGAGAAAGACACAACGGTCAGAAATGGGACTTTGTGAGGATAGAAGGTGCTAGTGGGACCCCAAAAAAAGGTTTTAAAATAGGAAAAGTGAAATTTCATGGTGTATCACCTTTAATGTTCCAGTTGATTATCCCATCGCTTTTGTTTGATTGGTCTCGGCAGCAATCAATCAAATGAGCCAATCAATTGAAGCTACATGGGAAGATGAGCGGTAACAGGAATCTGGGAGACCACCTTCTGGAAGCCCGGGGACAACAGTCGGGCACACGGCCCATTCCCCCAGTCGATGTCCTGGCCGTCCAAGAGGCCTGTCAGGACCAGGATCACGTACGTCACCCATGTCAAACATTTCTGACATCTATTAGACAGGTGTTTGAATGTAATGTTGAACATTTGATTTTAATATATAATTTCCTTCTCGCCTTACATAATCAGCTCGAGGCTGGATTTTTACAAGAATTTGTGATTTACTTTTGTAAATTTTGTAAATGTTTGAAAGAGGAATAACTGTTGATACTTTTTTTTTTTTTTTTTTTTTTTTTTTTACTTTGTCGTTCATTTCTAAGTTGTTTTGAGTGAGTGGGGTTTTGTCGGGGGGCAAAGAGTCGTGTAGTAGCAGTGTGGTTTTAGTGCTAAACCAGCCCGTGTACTTTGTAACGTCAACCCAGCAGTCATTTTTCTGTGAACATTCTCGACTTCACTGAGCAGTTTGAAGCACCGTTGATTCACGCACAGTGCTGCAGGTTTTTGTAGATTAACCCATTCAGAACGGGTACACAATTTGTGTTTCATTATTTTATGCTTTAACTATTGAAAAAAATAGCAGATATACAAGCTCACAGCGCGGCACCGAGTGCCGCGCTGCGAGCTTGTAGATCTGCTATTTTTTTTAAATCGTGAAAATTAGAATTTTGACCCGATTCTATAAGTGTCTTTTGAATCCTAAGATTTAAAAAAAAAAACCTATGTTTCTATGTCAGCAATCTGGCCAGCCATCGTCAAAGAAAAGGTCCCTTTCACTTAACTGGAGCTCAGTTAGTCTGTTCTTGAGAGACTACTATGTCAGTGGTGCTCGAACCTTTTCATGTGAAGGACCCCCAAAATGATATTTATGTGGCCACGGACCCCCATTTCAAAATATCTAGTTCCAGGGACCACCCAGAAGCTAAATTTGAGTTACAAACGTTCGCTTTGAAAATACATATAGTCAAAGATGTGCACACATTTTCGCGACTTTTTCAAACATAGCAGATCTACAAGCTCGCAGCGCGGCACTCGGTGCCGCGCTGTGAGCTTGTATATCTGCTATTTTTCAATAGTTAAAGCAGTCAATAATCCTAGGCCTAAATGGGTTAAAGTTAGCGAGACGGCGCCCTAAGCGACACGCTTTTCAGAAAGGGGCCCCTTTTTGATGACAAAAGCTATATTTTGTATTTTGTCTTGCGCATACTGTATTTAGTAATCCTCGGGTGGGAGAAATTCTCTTAACACGGTAGACCCACACGACAAGTTAATACTTTTCTGTCTAGATGTGTTCTGTTTTGTGAGAGTGTTGTGGTGTTGAAAATATTATTTCATTATACAACCTATTCATCTGCTACTAGAGCCAGTAGCCAGGCTATCCCAAGTCACAATACCAAAATATGGTGATGTATTACTGCTTATGTCAACAAGGCAATGAAACCCAGCCTTCTCCTGTTTTACACGTACATGGGTAGAAAAGAATACCCCGTTTTCAGCCTGTGTGGAAACCTAGTCATGGTTGCCTCTGAGAAACACATTTTGTCGTTGGGGAGGTAGAAGTTAACGGCTAACTCGAGAGCACTTTTTTTCATTTGTGAATGTACCGTGGTACACTACCGTTCACCAGTTCTACATGATGGTGTAGAACTTACTGACAATACCATGTTTTGTTTTTATTTTCACCTGCATTTAGGGCTGTCACGATATGACATTTTACATGACGATTAATTGTCACTCAAATAATTGGCGATTGACGATTTAATTGTGTTTTTGTCGTTGACAATTACATTTCTGTTTGGCTTTTAGGCTTTGAAGTTGTACATGGTAGATATGACACATAACCTAAATATACAAAGAAATTACTGACATATTTGACAACTTGCTACTTAAAAAATAACTTTGATAGTGGAAATAGCCGATCTACAAGCTCACAACGCGTCGCGATGCGACGCGTTGTGAGCTTGTAGATCTGCTATTTCCACTATTTCGGTCATTTTTCAACATTCACGATTATGGCGATTATGACAAAATAATTGCGATAATGTCAAATAATCACGATTAGACGATTATATAATAATTGTGACAGCCCTACCTGCATTCATCTCCATCTACTCCTAGAGATGTCCGCTGCTTGCTCTAATGTTTGGGTTACATATCTCACAGAATGCAGTCTGGTATCTCAAGGCCTTTGCCAGTGACCTGATCACCTTGTATTACTAAGTAATATAAGCTCCATTCCATCGATGAATTCCCAGTTTAAATGACAGGGGTGCATGTTTTAGTTTTTTTCTTTTACATGGGTTACTTTTTCCCATATGTATATTTGTAATATGATTGTCATTGTTTAACTCGGCTCGGAAAGCTACAGATGGCAGATTTCAAACATACGTCGGGTGTAAGCAAGATACCACGCCGTCTGCCAGAGCTACAATAAACTTGTTTTAAACGGTGTGGAGCCGTAATATGTTAAACTTTAGATCACATTTTTAAATGTACAAATGCAGCTCCTATCTGTTTTCAGTTTGCAGGAATCGGCTATCCTTTTTTTTTCTATTTTTAGAAAACTTAATTTTTTAGAGCATTGATTGAAAAATGCTTGAAATAGTTTGGTTAGGTCACTGGCGGTAGCCTTTATGTTAGAAATTATCTACGGTCAGGCTCTTGTGTAAATGAAGTTTCAGAAAGGATGTCCATCTCTCTCTCTCTCTCCCCTAATGCCTAATTAATGCTCCTTCGTACGGTGGTGTTGCAGTCGCGCACGGAAAATATTTGATCTGCGTGTTGCAACTCCATGTACTCCGAAATATAGACCTGGCTTATCTTTTTGTACTATACTGTATGCTACTACGACACAACTGTAAAAATGTAAAACATTTATTGGATAATAGTTTTGGATTTGTTACTGTTTATATTTGCAGGATGTGGATGTATTTTCTTGATTTATTCTGTTTGTAAAAAAAAAAGGATTTCTAATTTACTAGCATGTCTGCTTTTGCCAATAAAGATGAAGGAATGGGCTGCGTGGAGGGCGATCAAGAAAAAAAAAAGAAACAAAAGAAACATCAAACAAGAATTCATATGAATTGGAAATTAAAAACATCTATATTTTTTAAATATCTGATTTAAAAGATAAAAAAGAAACAAAAAAAAGATTGCTCAACATTGGTGGGGAAAAAAAGAGAAACCATTCCGCAATATTACCTTAAAATCTTGTGTGGTGTCCTTTCTTTGGTTCCTAACCGCTGACATCACAATAACCGTTGACATCACAATGTCCACATTTAAAGGTAGGTATTGGTGATATTGTTTTTGTAAATTTTTTTGTTAAAGGGGAGTTGGGTGTCTCATCTTCCTTTTGACAACAGATTATGTGGAGTTCAGTTCAGGCCAGTTGGCTGGTCAGTTAAAGGTTTATTCAGTGATAATGAAAGTGGCTGGGGGTCATCTTGTCCCTTACTGGCCTTACAGCATGGAAATGTTTAGTTTTTTATAGATTTTTTACACCATTATAATGTTCTCGTTTTGATCATTAGACCCAATCACTGAATATCGGTAGGCCTACGTCTCCAGCTTCAGGATATGTATGTACTGATTTACTACCAGACTCTGGCATTTTATGAGTTCAGTAGTTTACAATCTAGGCATTTAGCAGACTTTCTTAGTTCAGAGCGACTGTGGTTCTCAAAACCTTTATTTTGACAATCATAACTAAACATCATAACTTTACCCAGATTGACATAACATGACTACGGCCAATCTACCCTGATTGGTCGAGGACTGGCTGACCCTCCTCCATGGTGGAAGTCTTTATATGGTCAGCACACATTCTAGTGAGGAGAATGAATGGAAAATGTACCAATTATATTTTTATTTGAATGAAATACAATCACTGAATATACCTTTAACCCATTTAGAACAGGTACACATTTTGTGTTTCATTATTTTATGCTTTAACTATTGAAAAATAGCAGATATACAAGCTCACAGCGCGGCACCGAGTGCCGCGCTGCGAGCTTGTAGATCTGCTATTTTTGAAAAATCGTGAAAATTAGAATTTTGACCCGATTCTATAAGTGTCTTTTGAATCCTTCTAATTCTAGGCCTAAATGGGTTAAGCCCAGTAATGCCATGGTCAGTACACCAGTTACTAGTAGTTTTGGCACCGTGGGCAGGTGCTTCTGGCTAAAGGAAATCAGCATCTCTATAAAGCTCATCAACCTATGGAAGCACAACGTGCTCTAAAATCCCTGGGTAGATGGCTGCTGGTTTTGCTCCACACTGTTGTGTGTTCAAGATGAACATGAGAGAGAGCAGACTCAACCACACAGATGAGTTTAAGGCCTCCTTTATCAAAGCAAACCTGTGCTTCTACCACTTTTTGTGGTCACATGTTCAAATACTGGATTCTGATTGGCTTAAAACAGTGGTAAATCAGTCAACAACCTTAGGTTGGCTCATGGACCCCGCCCACTATAACAATTAATGATTGTAACTAAAGATCCTTGCAAGTTACAACTGTGTTTTCATTCATTTATATGGTAAAAGTGGTAGAAAAGCAAAAAGTGTTTGGCACTCGGCTTCGCCTCGTGCCACAACCCTGAAACAGTGGTAAATCAGCCAACAACCCACGCCCTCTCATGGTAAATGGCTTACTTCCATAACACCTCAGCAGTACCACAGGCTGACCACCTTCATGCCACGCCTCATTGATGAAGACCAAGGCTGCTTTCTAAAAAAAAGAAGAAAAAAAAAGAACTCTGTCCAAGTCTCTTAGGAGAGCTGTGGGAAGTTCAGAAATCCATAGTCTTGTGACATCATCAATGGGGAATCCAAGCTAATAGAAAATGCAGGATTTCTATTCCTGAAAAGTTGCAATGTTAAAGTGGAGCTGTTCTCGCAATAATACAAATCTAAAATATTTTTTCAAAAATATTGTTTAAAAAATAATTGCAATTTTATTATGAACATTAGTGAGGGCCTATTATACGAAGATAGGTTTTGAAAAGTGGCAAAGTCCTCCTTTAGTGAATATCTCTGTATGATTGCAGGCACTGAGTGACCACACACCCCACGCGGGGGGTTACTAAATTAACTTGCTTAAAAGTACAAAAGGTATCAAGATATACTTAAAGTACAAAAGGTAAAAGTACTCTTATGTAGGCTCTATATAACTGATCTACAAGCTCAAGACGTGTCGCGATGCAACGCGCTTTTAGCTTGTAGATCGGATTACAGACTGCAGCAGGGTTGCCAACCGTCCTGAATCGGCAGGACTCCCCTGAATTTTGACCCCATCTCCTGCGGTGCTCCTGAATTGTCATTTCTCCTGGATTTGGTATCAAACTCTCAAAATTCACCAGAAAACAACTATGTTCAATTCTTTCTGGGGGAGGACCCCCACACCCCCCGCTTAGAGGGTGTGGGAAGTGCATGCAATCAATCGAAAGTCGGAGGGCTGAAGATTTACTATTCTGTCCATAACGGCACATAACTCGGTGGTAACAGCACTGAGTTGGCTCATGCGACCGTCGTAACGCTCGACACGGCGACTCGCTCGCTCGGCGGTATCTCACGTGGCTCATGGTCGCCTGAGACGGTGCGCCCAGGGCTGGATTAACCATTGGGCCGGTGGGGCCATTGCCAGGGGCCCTTGGCTCTCAGGGGCCCTTGGGATAACTGGGCCGCATGGTCATTGACAATTTACTATTAAATGTATAGGCCTATGTTAATTATAAATCAAATTTGTGGGCCCCTCCTCTGTTGTCTACAGGTGCTTTCTTGGCCCACAGATGCTGCCTGGTTCCAGACCATAGACCCCGCCCACTCTCAGAGTGGACTGTTTCTCTGGTCTGGAGCTGAGTAAATGAATCGGCAGTTTAGCAGCCAAAAACTGCGTCTGATCCAATGAGCGCGGAGGGTGGGAGTGGGTTTAACGAATATCCAATCCGCGCAGCAGTTGAAACGATTCAAACGAAGTTCACACACACAGGCAAGCTGAAAAAGGCACACACGCACGCGTGCTGATTTCACCGAGCTGTTAATGTTGATTACATGTTTCTGGTCGCAGTTCTGTGTGGAAGCAGTCACTGGCACAGACAGAGACACACACACCGCGTTGCGATCACCGTGCGTCGCGATCACTCGCGCGCGTGCACGCTCGCAAAAAGGTCCCTCCCCTGTAAATCGCTCAGAATAGGGCACAGTTTCAGACTAAAGCGTGAGCTGACTCTGAAATCAGGCTACCACAGATGATCATCATGGCTTAAGATCCGAGCTGGGTAGTGCGCGTTGGGGAGGGGGGTTTATGGTGGAGTGTGGGGGCTGGAGGGCCGGGCCTTAAAAAAATATCGACCAGGGGCCCTCGCCCTCGGGGTTAATCCGTCCCTGAGTGGTCTAATGATCTGACTTCCAGCCGAGAGGTTCCAGTTTGATGATGGAGTAGGCTACTTTGGAATGTTCTTTGTAAAGATATGCATGAGTAACTCAAAATGTCTTTGAAATTGCACTAGGCACCCAAAGTGTGCGTGTTTGGGTGGCTTATTAGGAAAAGCTCTTGACCCATCATCAAAAGGTCATGGGATCAAATCCCAATGCTAGCATGTCTGGAATTGACACTGATGGTTACATTTCTCTCTCCTTTAAATGTCCATTGTCATTGACAATGCATTGGGCGCTTAAAGTTAAATATTTCAAAAACTAAAAATTATTTCAAAGTAAAAATCTCAAGCATGCATGTCCACAGTAAGGTGGAATTTTTGACTTGTGAATCAAGTTGCTCGGTTAAAGTATGTAGGAACAGTGAGGTGCCAAAGTTTTCAGATTTAAGTTTTAAAAGTTAAATATCTCCAAAACTACAAAACATTTCAAAGTAAAACGTTCAAGCATGTGTGTCCACAGTTAGGTGAATTATAAAAAGTATGAATGGAGTTTCTAGGTGAACATGTTTTTTTTGAGGCGCACAAATCTGCCATTGAGCCCCATGTTAATTTTCCGAATTGTGTAAAGACTATATCTCTAAAACCATGAAACATCATTTTCAGGCAAACGTTTCCAGACTTTCCACAGTAAGCTGAACATGATAGTTTGAACAGTGTTTCTAGGTGTAAGTTTGTAGCTCTAGTAGCCTGCCAAAGTTTGTACTTCTTCCATTGACAATGCATTGGGTGCTTAAAATTAAATATACTTTTGAGTCATTATTTTGTATTTTAACACTGATTGGGTGATGGCTCATTTCAATTTCACTCTCCTTTAAATGGCCATTGTCATTGACAATGCATTGGGCGCTTAAATATTTAAAAAACTACAAATTATTTCAAAGTAAAAATCTCAAGCATGCATGTCACAATAAGGTGGAAATTTTAAATTGTGAATCAGGTTTCTAGGTTAAAGTATGAAGGAACAGCGAGGTGCCAAAGTTTTCAAATGTACTACGTTTTAAAAGTTAAATATCTCCAAAACTACAAGTCATTTAAAAGTAAACCCCAGTTTTAAAATTGAACCTTTAACGCTGACATGCATGCCTGAGATTGTTTTTACTTTAAACTAATTTGTAGTTTTTTAAATATTTCCTGGGCCAAGGAGTCATTTTAACTGAAAATGGATTCAGCAGCCCAAAAATACCCTAATTACACACCTCCGCAATTTTTTTTCTATCCCCTTTAATCCCAGGCCCAGGTATCCCGATGACCCCAACTTTGATTGGCTCCCACAATGAGCTTATAGATCAGCTATTTGAACTATTTAAAATGTGTTTCATATGTGTTTCAATATTAAAAATGGCAAATAAGTTTAGGGATAAGAGGTAAATCTTATAAGGCCCTATATGTCCTCAACCTGAATTCCAAATAGGTCCAACAGTGTAGCAGAAGTAGAACCCACCGTTGTCTGTCTGGCAGACGTGTAATAATGTGGCTTCGGTGACTCCTGACACATTCAAATGTTGAATAATGCATGGGCATTTCTTACTTCAAGAAGGCGAGTGAAACCACTCACAGCCTGTTTGATTTTAACGCAAGAACTGTCGCCTCCCCCCCGCCTCGAGGGAGGCCGTGTGTCAAACCTACCCCTGGCCCGTGACGGGGTGGGGGGGGAGGGGCAGCCGGGTCACCTGAGTGAAGCCTATTATACAGCAGGGGTCTTCAACAGGGGGTCCGGGACCCCCAGGGGGTCCTCAGAGTTACTACAGGGGGTCCTCCAAATCTTTGTGTGATAGAAAGTTGTTTTTTCCCCCTTTTTTATATTAGCCACTTGAACCCTAGCATCCATATTTTCAGAACTTTAGCCAAAAATAGCAGATCTACAAGCTCACAACGCCTCGCGCTGCGAGGCGTTGTGAGCTTGTAGATCAGCTATTTTTGGCAAAGAGCTTTGGAGGGGGAAAAGGGCAGACTAAGTACAGTCAAAAGTCAAGTTTATTAAGTGACGGTTCAAATGGTTAAATATCTGAAAAGCCACATTAACATGAATCCAAAATATGCTGATGATCGTGCTAACTATACAGAATCAGGTTGTGGGGGTCCCTGCTTCATCTCTCTCTCAACTAAGGGATCCTTGGCCTGAAAACGTTGAAGACCCCTGCTGTACAGTATTTCTACACAGTAAAATCCTGTTAATTTAACACTCGCTATAAAGCCTCGCCTTGGCTAACCAGGGCGCCTGATGGAGGGGAAAGGAACTGGTTGGAATAACGTGTTCCTTCCACACGCTATACGTCCAACCGGGGAAGCTTCCCCCTGTCAGGTGATAAGAAGCGGCCCGATCACTCCTCATGCACAGAAGGAAGCATGATCTCAGTTCGGGGCTCTCCGCAGGTTGGCAGAGGGAGAGCGGCGCTCAGGATTACAGCTTAGGCAATTGGCACTGGATGAAAAATGAAAAATTAAGGAATTAAAGATTTTCAACACTCGCTGAGTTAAATGGACACTAAAAGGCATTGGTTCTCGAACTGTTTCGGAGCGGTGCTCCTGGAAGGAGCTAAGCTCCAACATCGCGAAACGTGGCCTACATCTGGCCTACACCTTGGCACAAAGGCTCAAAGTGTATTGTACGTCCAGGCCCCAGGGTCACATTGGCCAAGCCTTGCGGATGCTTAATGAAATTAACTCATAAATAGCACCACTCACTTCACACTGTGTGTTTTTGTTTTTTCAATGTTCAAGTTCAAGCAGGGCCCCCATAACTCTGAGAGCAGAGATGTGGCACCAATGGACCTTTAGGGGTCCATTGGTGCCACATCAGAGTTACAGATCTGTAAGGGGTCTATTTGGAATCCCCCTCAAACAAGGGACCCTGAGGATCCCTGCGTGGACCCTGCTCTGTCTGAACCAGGGACGTGCTGGGCCCCTGAAAAAGAGTTGGAGAGGCCCTCATTTTTTATTTATTTTTTTGAGTTATATTTCGTCGTTGCCGGGTGGAAACCTTATCTGTCCAAAACCGTTTGTTTTGTATTCATCATTTTAAAAATGATTTAAACTAGTGAAAACAGCCGATCTACAAGCACACAACGCCTCGCACCGCGAGGCGTTGTGCGCTTGTAGATCGGCTGTTTTCTTTTTTACTTTTGTGCCTTGTATGATGAAGCAGGGCTTTGCTTTGCGAAAAAATGTATACATATGAAACTTGGAGATACGAGGTTTCTGCCCGACAGTGACGATTTACTTTGTTGGCCGCCCAGCCCCCAAAATGGAACGAAGACCGACATTTTATTTTTATTTTTTTCCTAATGGCCGGCCTGGACCGGCCGGGAATGAACCGGCCGTTCGGGAGTTGTCCCGCTTTTCCCAATGGCCAGCACGTCCCTGGTCTGAACTAAGGATTTCATTCACCGTGCAGTCAGTCTGCATGTCATGTCCAGGCCTATGCAGGGCCATGCAGGCGTGGAGGGAAAGGGTGCTGCACGCTGTCACATTTCCCAACAAGCAAATCCATAAAACATGTCCGATGAGATCTTCGGGGCGCGAATGCACACAGATGACAAGTCGTAAACATTCCACAATGACCACTAAATTATGGATGGGCCGAGCTGGTTATTAAGAAGTAAAAAGATGGAACAGGGGGGCTGCTGTGTTGAGAGTGAGAAGGGGACTTCATGTGTTATTTAGGGAAACATTCGAAATGGAATGATGAATACATTCATTTTCGCTTTTTGAGATGAAGAGTGAAGTTACCATGCGTAAAGTTATAAAAGTGATGTCCACATCAGAGGCCTATATGGACCTAAAAGATCTTTTGACCGTTAGGTTGAGGTTACTATGAAAACCTCCACTGGCTGTCTGTCAGTCAGTCAGTCCCTCTGTCAGTCAGTCCCTCAGTCTGTCCGTCACGTCACACCACACTTTTGGCCCTACTCTTATCTCCGGCACCGATTTCCTCCGGAACAGCCTGATGTCAACAATCAACCCCGCATAAGGAGATTCCGAACGTTTCTCGCCGGTTCGGGAAAACCGTGCGTCGGGTCGGGTCGAGACCCGGCACTGCACTCCGTGCCGCGGCGGGGAACGCGCGTGCCGAATCTGAAGCCGGTGGGACGAACGGTTCTCGAGATACGCGGATTACAGACACACACACAGACAGACAGAGACTTCTCGCATTTATAGATAGATTAGTCCGTATTTATCAATAACAATAGTTTTTACCAAGTGTGGGTCGGAGTGTCACTGGTTTGGTTAAACATGGCTGCAGTTATCACGTGACGTTGATCGAGTCCCCCATTCGCTTATACAAGGACATGACGTATAGAAGAATGCACAATAATGCTTCCCAGCCACCAACAGGCGCAGTTGCAACTAACATTGCAGCAAACGAGGAAAACACATTTGTGCATGTGTAGAGCCGCTATTGCAGTTTTGCCGACCATGCCCCCGAACTGTCTGACAAGTCGGTAAGACGCTTCTGCCATCCCAATGTCACAATGCGGAAGTCTCGGCAGAATACGTCTTAATGTAGCCTAAGGCTACCGTTACCCCTATCCATGCCAAACTTAGCACACACACTCCTTGGCTGGCAAACCGCAATCTCCGCCCCTGACTTTTCACATGCCCCTCTTCTAGCGCCACCATGAGGTTGCTTTTTGCAGACAACATTAATGGACACTGCTCCTACATCTCCCGATTAGGGAGTCTTACTGGTAGGCCGATTGTATGTTGCTATATAGGATCTGCATATAGGCCTATTTAGGCTACCATCTTTTAGGGCCTACCAGATGTATGTGTATATCCTATGCATGCTGTAGTCTAGAAACCAGCAGATCATATCCAGGTGTGGTGTGCGAGTAAAGCAGCCTATAGTCGCGAGGTGAGAAAAGATGGGCGGCTGTTTTTAATCTGTATAATGAATAAGAACATGCCAACGTGGTAATGGATGCCTGCCACCGCACTGCTGAATTATTCACGGTCTGAGGGAACCGGAGAGTCGGCACCGAGGATCGGATGGAACCGCTGTGTCATCGGTCCCCCTCCGGCCGCATGGGCTCTTCTTTCGGCTGGAGGAGCTCTTCTTGCCGTCGGTTTGTAGTGACCCGATGGATGGATGGACGGATGGATGGATGGAGGGATACACATAGGCCAGGGGTCTTCAACAGGGGGTCCGGGACCACTAGGGGGCAGGGGCGTCAATTGGGTATGGCAGGGGTATCTGCAGCTGCCAGGGGGGAAAATAAAAGTTACTTTTAAATATAAATCCATGAATGTCTCTTTGTCTATCTGTGCGGGTTATTATGTTGTTAAATTACAGTAAACTAACTAGAAATGCAAAATTTTACAAAATGGTCACTTTAACAAGGTATTATAATTGTATTCTCCCCATCTTGACAGAATGGTATATTCCCAGGTTCCGCAGGTCAGCTGCACAGGTGCAATGCATTATTGTTAATTGTGGCACGTTTACTACATGCCGAGTTTAGCTGCACTTGAACAACAGTTCCAGGCTACCATATCCAGCCCAAGAAACCTTAGAAACTGGGAAAAGATAGAAGGTACTTCTTAAAATAAATGTATCATGCCTGTTGCTAAGGTATATGGCAACATGACTGGTGTCACTCATGTTGCCATACCTTAGCCTTTTCTGAACTGACGCCACTGCTAGGGGGTCCTCAGAGTTACTACAGGAGGTCCTCCAAATCTTTGTGTGGTAGAAAAGTTTTTCTCTTTTGTTTATATTAACCACTTGAACCCTAGCATCCATATTCTGAGAACTTTTGCCAAAAATAGCAGATCTACAAGCTCACAACGCCTCACGCTGCGAGGTCTATTTGTGTTTGTATATCTGCTATTTTCGGCAAAGAGGTTTGGTGTAGAGGGAAAAAGAGCAGACTAAGTACAGAGTGAAAGGTTAAGTTTATTAAGTATTGACGGTTCAGGTGGTTAAATATCTGAAAACACAAATTGACATGAATCCAAAATACTCTGATGATTGTGCTGTCAAACAATGAAACGATGTGGATTCTATGAAGAGGTCGTGGGGATCCCTGCTTCATCTCTCTCTCAACAGGGGTCCTTGGCCTGAAAACGTTGAAGACCCCTGACATAAGCCAAAGCCCCCTCCGTGCCCCCGAAAGCGTAAATGCTGTCGCTTGCCGACCATAACGGGTTTTCACGCTACAAAGCTGACAACGCGCGTTGACAGCTTTGTAGCCTACTACGTCAGTCGTTGTCGGCAAGCGACACCGTACACTATACGGACTACTAGGGCTGTCAAGTTTAGGCTGCTAGATTAGACCTTGTAGGAACTGAAGGAGGACAGATACACAATTGGAAAGCTGTGGAGAGGCCACCCAATTAGTGTAAAGTGCTGGTAGCCTATATTCCAGCCTATATAAGAGTGTAAAGAACTAGAAAAGATTTGCATGGATTCAAAACAGTTATTTTTTCAAATGGCAGCC
Organism: Nannobrachium achirus; assembly: GCF_963921795.1. Lineage (NCBI taxonomy): Eukaryota > Metazoa > Chordata > Actinopteri > Myctophiformes > Myctophidae > Nannobrachium > Nannobrachium achirus. The sequence goes on along the minus strand of NC_137826.1, from coordinate 4,726,614 downwards.
TGACTGACATCCCGTCCAAAAGTGACCCGAGTTGAACTTTTGGGCAGACTTTTGGGACGTTGCTTTAAACTCGCGCGCACACGCACGCACGCACGCACGCACGCACGCACGCACACACGCACACACACACACACACACACACACACACACACACACACACACACACACACACACACACACACACACACACACACAGAGTACCCTCCGGGATATAACAGACGCTGTCCGAGGTGCTGAAGTGGCCTTGTTGCAGAAACCATTCAAGCGCTATACGTGTTCCTCTCTCATGTGTGTATTAAACAAACTCTACAATTATTTCAAAAGGGATTTCAACACATAATCATAATGAATATTTCCATTAGGCGTTGAATGAGCACTGGCTGTTATTTTTCTTTCTTTCTTTCTTTCTTTCTTTCTTTCTTTCTTCAAAAGACACTACCTACTCTGGCACATTTACATGTGGGAAAAGGAAATGTTAAATAATGTACATTTTCCCAGGCAAATAAATAAATAAACGAAGGGAGTATATTTGACACTTCCAACGTCCAGTGTTCATTAATAAAATGTAAGTCTGGTACGGGGTCCATCATGTTTGCATTTTCAGACCTAAACTGGCAGATTGCTTCAGATATGAACTTATGTATATGCTACTTTACTTTACGTTTTACGTTTTATACTGTAACTTGAAACAGTTGGGGTCATGACAAGCACTCACAATCTCATATCGTGCCCATGTAAAAACAAACTATAGGCCCCTACCATTAGGCCTTCTTCACTAACCGTTCATCTTTAAGATGTTTTACTTTTATTTCTCCGCAACTACAGCCATACAACTAACTACACACGCACGCGCGCGCGGGCACACTTGCGCACAGCGCAGAGAGGCGAGAGACTGAGCCGCCGCTTCCCCCTTTGACTTGCGGTGTATAGCCTAACTTGTAAGCTGAGTACAAGAGCAGGTGGGTGGGGAGGGAGGGATAGATGGCTGTGGTGTAAAGTAACTAAGTACATTTACTTAAGTACACTTTTGAGTTATTTGTACTTTACTTGAGTAATTCCAATTTCCAATACTTTTACTTCTACTCCACAACATCTCGGATCCCAATATTGTACTTTTACTCCACTACATTTATTTGAAAACTTTAGTTACTAGTTACTTTGCAGATCTAAATTATAATATTATAAAACATACATTAACAACTTTAGCCCTATAATTTATACCTAGGCTATTTGACAATAGCCGATCTACAAGCTCACAAGGCGTCGCATTTCGACGCGTTGTGAGCTTGTAGATCTGCTATTTTCAAACATAATATTGTACTTTTACTTTTGGTACTTTAAGTACATTTTGATGCCAACACTTTTATACTTTTTTGAAATCCGGAATTTTACTTGTAACGGAGTATTTCTACATCGCAGCATTGATACTTTTAGTATAAGATGCGAGTACTTTTTCCACCACTGAGAGATGGATGGATGGAGAGACTAGAGCAGGAGGGAGGGAGGGAGGGGAGGAGGGGAGGGGAGGCTGTGCCCCGGTGTTGCAGCTCAGTCCGTGCTGAGGTGAGAGAGTGAGGAGAGAGGGGAGTAGCAGCCATAGTTTCATTCCCAGTGCGCTTCGCACCGTGCAGTCTCCAATGTCCCCTGGCTGCGCGTCAGGGCCGCACAGGGGCCACAGCAGCTCGTAGAGAGAGAGGACGGGACGAACGATGATGGCCATGAACGGCAAGCAGCACTTCTCCATGCACCCGCCTCTGCACGAGCCCAAGTACAGCGGCCTGCACGCGGGCACGGAGGGCATGCGCAGGGTCTGCCTGCCCGCCCCGCAGGTAGGCTGATGGTGGTGGTGGTGTGGTGGGATTTGGTTCGGGGGGGAGTGATGTATTGTGGAGCGTTTACGGTGTTATATTGGCCTGTATATCCTAACTCTGAGAGTGTTACAACTGTCTGTGTGTACACTTGCACTCACAGAGTTACAAAATATGGGCACATTAACAGGGTTTGAAAGAAGAAATGTGTCTTTTAAATTAGTTTTCTGACAGAAATTCCTGCAGCTTTTTGTCTTCTTTGACTTTCTGTCTTTAGCCTGCACTCTCCCCCCTGCGCTCCCCCACCCCTCTCTCTCTCTCTCTCTCCCCCTCCCCCTCTCCCTCTCCCTTTCTCTCATACACTCCCCTTCCTCTCTCATCCACGTCTGTCTATTCGAGCAAAACTGCTTTCATATTAATTTGTATGACCCGCGTGCTTGTTCTTTAGGATTTTTTTTTTTTTACCCCCCCACCCCCCCTCTACTTCCTCCTTCCTCCTGCTTCAGCTTTTTTTGCCTTCGGGGAGAGAGAGGGAGAGGAAAAGAAAAAATGTTGTTTGAAATCCTCCCTGCATGCGCTGGCTGCTACAATTCCCCACTGACAGCTACTGCTGCTCTCTCTCTCTCTCTCTCTCTCTCTCTCTCTCTCTCTCTCTCTCTCTCTCTCTCTCTCTCTCTCTCTCTCCCTCTCCTCTGTTCCATCCAGCTCCAGGCCAACCTCTTCTCGGGCTTTGATGAGAGCCTGCTGGTGCGCGCCGCCGCCGCTGACAGCGCGGCCGTCTCTCTCTCTCCCGGCAACAACAAGAGCCACCCGTTCAAGGCCGTCGACGTGACGTACCATACCATGAGCAGCGTGCCCTGCACCTCCGCCTGCACCACCACCTCGTCTTCCTCGGCCTCCACCCACACCGGGGCGGTGTCCCACTCCCAGCAGCAGCAGCAGCAGCAGCAGCAGCACCAGCACCACCTCAACTCCAGCCTGGCCGCGTCGCTGGGCCACCTGCACCACAACCACCTCAGCCACCTCGGACAGAGCCTGGATGCGGGCGACCTCCTGGAGCACCTGTCCTCCAGCCTGAGCGGCATGGGGGGCCCCCCGGAGCCCCCTCCCCCGCCGCCGCCCCCTCCTCCTCCGCCGGGCATGAGCCACCACCACCACGGACACCCGCACCACCACCCGCACCACCCCCACGCCGCGCACCACCACCACCACCACCACGCGCACCACCTGCAGACCATGGGGCAGCTCCACCAGGCCATGGCCACCATGAGCGCGGCGGCGGCGGGCGTCTCGCACGGCGGCGTCTCCATGGGGGTCGGGGTGCCGCCCGGGTGCGCCGTCGGCGTCGGCGACGTGGAGTCGGACCCGCGCGAGCTCGAGGCGTTCGCCGAGCGCTTCAAGCAGCGGCGCATCAAGCTGGGCGTGACGCAGGCGGACGTGGGCTCGGCGCTCGCCAACCTGAAGATCCCCGGCGTGGGCTCGCTGAGCCAGAGCACCATCTGCCGCTTCGAGTCGCTCACGCTGTCGCACAACAACATGATCGCGCTCAAGCCCGTGCTGGGCGCGTGGCTGGAGGAGGCCGAGGCGGCGCACCGCGAGAAGAACAGCAAGCCCGATCTGTTCAACGGCGCCGAGCGCAAGCGCAAGCGCACGTCCATCGCCGCGCCGGAGAAGCGCTCGCTGGAGGCCTACTTCGCCATCCAGCCGCGGCCCTCGTCCGAGAAGATCGCCGCGATCGCCGAGAAGCTGGACCTGAAAAAGAACGTGGTGCGGGTGTGGTTCTGCAACCAGCGGCAAAAACAGAAACGGATGAAATACTCGGCGGTGCATTGAAAGTTGGGTTTTACGCGCCGCCGCTGCGTCAGTCATGAATAAGATACAACATTTTTGATCGGGTGATTATGATAACAATATGAGCAACATTACAGCCTGCACTGGGACGATCATGGGATTTATATCAACAGCATCTCGTCACGTTTCGTCTTCTGGGATATGTCTTTTCTTCTCGCAAAAACAAACACAGAAACAAATACTTTGCGGGATTTATTATCAATTTTACTCGAGTTCATTTTGGTGATGTCCTTCACTCTTCGTCTGTCTTATTTATTACTATGCACATTTCTACCTGTGTCTTGGTGTTGAACATAACATATAGCCTCTATATAATTGTGCTAAAGGTCTGTGGGAAAGTTTTTGATGTCCATTGTGTATTATTATTATTATTATTATTATTATATAGTCTTACACCCACCTTCCTTCACTGAGTAATGGGAGGTGAATTGACTCATAGATCATTATCCTGGGACCCTTTAACACAGACCTGATTTACAACTGTACTTTCCCCCTCGTTTACACCAAATATTTTTGCCCAAGCCGATCTACAAGCTCACAACACATTACAGTGTGGTGCATCGTGCGCTGGTAGATCTGCTATTTTCTGGCAAATGCTCCAAACAAACACCCTCCCGAATATTGGCAATATTAATCGAACACACATTGCTTTGCAAATGAGCGTGCTCTAATAGTCGTTAACTGTAATAGTTCACACGCACAATATAGGCAGGCCTATACTGTACAATCCTCCTCAGTGTAGCGTATATAACTCTAATAGTGGGTAACAGGAAAAACCGACCGAAAACAAAGTCGACCCAAACTCGTTTCCCAACGGGTCTGTGGCCTTAAGCTAGATGCAGAATTGACAAAAAAATCTAATGTTTGCTTCTGGGGGTCCCTGGAACAAAATATTTTGCGATGGGGGTCCGTGGCCAAATACATATCATTCTGGGGGTCCTTGACATGACAACGTTTTAGAAACAATGATAGCAACATAAGTTTTTTCAGGAAAACGTTTTGTATTAATAATAAAAAAAAAAAAAAAAAAAAAAACATTTTTAGAATGTGCCTATCAGTGGTTAAGGACCCCCAAAATGTGTTTTTGGCCGCGGACCCCCATCTCAAAATATTTTGTTCCACGGATGGACCCCTATCGCAAAATATTTTGTTCCAGGGACCCCCATAAGCAAAGATTAGCTTAAGGCCACACACCTGCTGGGAAACGAGTTTGGGTCGAGTTTGTTTTAGGTCGACCTTTCATGTATATTCCTGATAGTGTACAAAGTACAAATGGAACTCTTACGGGTCCATATTTGGTTCCATTTTTGTAGCTATACACTTGCAGAGTTACATTTGCGTTGAGGAATTTACTGTAACATTTCCAGTCTATATGGGAGACACACACACACACACACACACACACACACACACACACACACACACACACACACACACACACACACACACACACACACACACACGCACACGGTCTGTTTATCCTGAATAATTTACCAGTGATACGGTATTATTATGGGTCTTTATGAAGGCTGCTGCTATATTTTTGACATAATGATGATAATATCATGCGTTATTTTGATGTGAACATAAATGCATTATTAGGGAGTAATCACCGAAATACTTTGCGTATTTCTTATACTCAGTCTTTGGTTTCACTTGATAAAAAAACATGTGTGAAGTTTAAACTTTAATAAATTATTGACTATTTTCTAAAAATTCAATCAGACACAGTTACATTATTATTAGCCTATTATTATTATTATTATTTACTGTATGTTTTAGGCAAACGGCTGTGTTAGGCTATTATTTGACTCTTGAACAGGCTATAGTTGTTTTTAAATAGGCTTAATTGTGGGAAATAAACAGCGATCCTTTCTTATAGGCCTATTATTGTGCGGTGACCGCAGGCTAATAGCCATATCCTTATCCTATCTGAGCATACAACAAGTATGATCAAAAACCACTCCAACATGTGAGCGATAAAAATCCAAACTATAAGTGTTTCACAGGAGATTACCGGATTGTTTTATTCATGACTCCCCGAAGCTCTGTTGGGATTAAAAATGTATCGGAGAGACTGAGATATGCCTACAAACAAATCGAAAATATACACATTTTCAGCCAGCATGTTTTCACACTATACAGCCATATACGTAGAGACCTGTGAATGTTTTAACGCGCTGCCAAAGGGCCTCGTCTTCTCTTCCTTTCCCCTAATTAGCTGGAAGTTTTAATTATGGATGCCCCTATGTCACCGGGGTTATGTCGTGGGTTTGAAATTATTAAGTAATGACGATGCAATATTAATTATATATTGGTATAAAACGAGGTAACGGCGCGAGAGAGGAGTCGGGAGAGCATCACGAGCCGCGGGGACGCGTGGGCCGTGCGTGGGGACTCTCCGGGGACCGCCGTGGATATAACTCAACTAACAGGTTGGCCCACTGGAGAACTCTGGATATAAACAACTATTTTTGTTTTGTTTGTTTTTGTTTTTGTTCTTTCCCCCCTCGACATTGAACGCTTCGCTTTGTAAACTATAGCTTTATTTATTTTTTTCGTTTTAATTCGTTATCTGGCATCTATTGTAATTGTTCAGTTAAAAGGTAGGCACTGTTATCTTGATTTTTAAATGCTTATGATTGTAATAATTATTATTAGTGTTATTAGTATTAGTATTATTAGTATTATTAACTCCTGCTAATAATGTATCCTCTTCATTGTATTTTGGGTATAAATGCTATAAGCCTTCTTAATTCACTCAGGTCGTGTAAAACGACATAATATAGGCCTAATACCGTGTTTTTCAAACTTTCACATTTCAAGGTCTCCCCTTAACTCTGACGGGTTCATTTGGTTCCATTTGTACACTGTCAGAGTTACAGACTTGTATGGGTCAATCTAGACCCCTCTAAAGCAATCGACAGAGTCCCTGGAATCCGCTTTGAAACATAGGCCTAATAGACACAATGGGTGACATTGTAATTATACAATTAACAACAGCTAGAGATATTCGCGAGCTTTTCTGTTTAGCAAGCAGAACAGTATAAACATAACCCCAGGTTGTGTGATTTCTCCCAGTGAGACCGTGGTTGTGCTCTCTCTCTCTCTCTCTCTATGGCATATAGAGTCATCATTCATGTGGGGGATCAATAGTTTCCAGTGAGAAATACACGGGGCCCTTAATTAATTAACATTCTCTTTGATGATAGAAGACGATTAATTATGAGCTATGCGTAATTTATGACGCTAAAGAGGGTTTTGTACGTGGATGGCGAGGCCAAACGAAATGCAAATAAGGTTGTGGTTATTGTTTTTCCATCATTAATATACGCCTATTTTCCCTGGCATGGATATATTAATAGCAGGCTACTGTAGGCTATTTCGACAACCGATGTCGAAATTCCTAGACTCTGTTATACCAATTTAACACCTGCAAATGTTCAGCATTTAAAGGTTCCTAATTGAAAGAAACTAAGACATTATAGGCCTGCCCTCAGAAAAATCACGCGTGTTCATTTATTTATTTATTCACTTGTAGCCTCAAGATCCAATTCACTTGTAACTCACATATTATAATATTTCTGCACACCTTCGGAGTTAAATTGACACAGGAGGAGAACTTGTTGAAAAAGAAAAGGGGAAATAGGCTATATCTTTTCCACACATTGTGAGCGGGGATGTATAAGGAGATGGTTCTGGTGTATATTATTGTGTGGCCTAAAAATGTAGGCTATAAGGTTAAAAATGTTCTCCTCCGCGTGAATTATTGATCTTTGTAATAGCCGCGTATTGATATCATAACCCGCCTCGCCGTGTCGTGTGGTAAGCCGAGCTGAAGGCATGTGGCGAGTGAGGCCGCCTCAATTATTCATGGCCGCAGCTGAAAGGTAGATTGCGTTTTCTCCTGCGCAATAATTGAAGGTGTGCACACCGGATCCGCTCCGTGGGGCCAAACCGTGGATTATGAGCAGAGCAGCAACTGCAGGTATAGCCTAGTATCAGTGGTTCTCAAACATTGACATTTCAAGGTCTCCCCTTTACTTTGACAGTGTACAAATGGAACCAAATGATTTGGTTCCATTTGTACACTGTCAGACCCCCATTGGCCCCATAAAGGAACCCACAGAGTCCCTGGAATCCACTTTGAGAACCCCTGGCCTAATAGCCTATTGTGGATATTTGTGTGTGGGTCGATGTGTTTTATTAAAGGGGAAGACCACCCATTTTCAATATTGAACAATGTCATTAATATAACTTAGAGGAGTTGTGTGGAAATAGAAAAAAGTCCCCCCCCCCCTTCTGTGTTTCATAGAATTGGAAGATTGATTTTGGGGTTTGTATTGTAAGGTACAATGGTGTGATGTCATCAAGTTGTACTTTACAATACAAACCCCAAAATCAATCCTCCAGTTCTAGGCAACACAGAAGGGGGGGAACCTTTTTCTATTTCCACACCACTCCTCTAAGGTATATTATGACATAGTTCAGTATTGAAAATGGGTGGTCTTCCCCTGAGACATGCGAAAGTGTTTAATTGTCTGACTGACTTTTATAATAGTTCCAAACGAGCCTTTAAATAGCCTATACAACCCCGAGACACATATTGTAGCCTGTAGCATACTTTTTCCACTCAATTACAATTAGGCCTATACAGTATGTCTTAAGACTTTGATTATAGCTATACTTGTTACATGCACATTTTTATTATTAATACAAAATCTAATTTCTAATATACTTCTAATATGCATCACCATGCATGCAACCCATTGGGAGTTTGTATAGATCTGCTATTTTCGAAATATCTTCAATAATTAATTTGGTATATTTTTAAGTCGAATAAGCACTGTGCTGCCAATGCACTTCAGTAACATTTTGAATACAGCAATATGTTACTTGTATTGTGCTTTGAAGTTAAAAGTATAGCAATGCCAATTTAGAGTAACTCTTACTTAATACTTTGAGAGAGAGAGAGAGAGAGAGAGAGAGAGAGAGAGAGAGAGAGAGAGAGAGAGAGAGAGACGTGTGTGTTTGTAAAGAAGTTTTCTCGGGATGTTTTCATGCAGGGAAGACCGTTCTTGACAGAATGAGGATGCGAGTTCTGCTTAATTGCTGCAGAATGCACTGCACGAACCCCCCCCCTCTCTCTCTCTCTCTCTCTCTCTCTGTCTCTCTCTCTCTCAGGGGAGTGCGTTCCAGGGGCGTACAGACGGGGCCAATGACAGAGTCAAGAAAGACACCCCGGCCTCAATAATTCATGCAGTGCCAGTAGCAACAAATGACAGGGGAGGACAGTATACCTCTGTGGCTGCTATTAGTCACACTCTATTACCATCATATGGACACACACACACACACACACACACACACACACACACACACACACACACACACACACACACACACACACACACACACACACACACACACACACACACACACACACACACACACACACACACACACACACACACACACACACACACAAATATTCGTACGTCCGTTCCATCCAAGCACGAGCACACCTTGCGCACGCGAACACCTTGACATGCACTCTCGTATTGCGTTTCTTTGAAACATGAGGCCAGGGATGATTATGTTCCATTTAAAGGTGCAGTCCTGGATATGTTGTCCAACTGTTGCGTGTCACTATTTGGCTCGTTACACACACACACACACACACACACACGTGTCACGCGCGCGCACGCACACATACGTGAAAACACACACACACACACACACACACACACACACACACACACACACACACACACACACACACACACACACACACACACACACACACACACACACACACACACACACACACACACACACACACACACACACACACACTGTCAGCAGTGTGATGTCATACTGATGCGGAGATATGAGCAGGGCAAAGGTGTGACAAGGCCCTGCAGAAAATGCATGACACGCTGCTGCGCCACACTCAGCACCCCTAAAAACCAGTACTTGGGATTTGTTGATGTAAATGTTCACATAGAGTGTAATAATTGGTAAAACAAACTTTTTTTTCATAGTTCATTCCGACTAGGACGTATAGTTATGGATAGGAAACATTGCCAGACAGGCTTCCAATTAAGTACCAGAAATGGAGCTCAGAGCTGCAGTCCCTATAGGATAACATGGCGAAAAGATCAGAAATGTACCCCAATCCAGTGATTATTTGGTCCAGTTCTAGACAGTGTCACTCACCGTCTCAGCACCATGAACAGCGCGGCTGCCATTGAACCATTTTAACTCATTCTGTGCCAATCACGTGTATACACGTGATATATTAGCGCATCCCACAGTGCCAATCACGTATATACACGTGATTCCAAAAAAAAAAAAAAAAAAAAAAAAAAAAAATTTTTGAAAATTTTTTTTGAAAAATTTTTTTTTGGACCCCATCAAAACTAGTGAACATGATTTCAATCGCGATTTTGCATGTTTAACCCCCATACAACCCCCATACAACTCAGGTAGCAGACCTCCAAGCTCACAACAGTGTAAAACATAATGGCTATTATCTCAAGAATGCCTGAACGGATTTCCAATCGGATTTTTTTGTTTGAAAGCTGTGAACAAACTGCACAAACCCACAACAATGCAATCCAGGATTGCATTGGATTTTTTAGAGCTCATTCTTCTCTGTTTTTTTCCCATGCATGAGGTGTGCAAGGTTTAATCATGGCTAAGTTGACGAAAATAAGGCTTTTAAAATGCTTGGTAGCCAATAGCTAACTTCAAGCTAACTTCATCCTCTTCCTGTACATGCACAAAGGAAAGTGTTTAGGCAAGTCATGGCTGCAGGGCTTCTGCATATACCAGCATATCTCTATGGGATTGTCTGTGGCACTCTTGGCCCCCTCTAGTGGTGAAAGGGTGGCATTAAATAAGGTCAAACGTCATAGTAGGAATGCTCTAGTCTAGACCAGGGGTCTTCAACGTTTTCAGGCCAAGGACCCCTTAGCTGAGATAGAGAGGGAGCAGGGATCCCCACAACCTTATCATAGATTTCCATATAGTTTCATTGTTTGACAACACAACACTCTTCAGTGTATTTTGGATTCATGTCAATTTGTGTTGCAAGATATTTAACCACTTGAACTGCTCTTGAATTGCTCTTTTTCCCCTCTACACAAAACCTCTTAGGCGAAAATAGCCGGCCTTTGTTCCATTTTGGGGGCTGGGCGGCCAACAAAGTAAATCGTCACTGTCGGGCAGAAACCTCGTATCTCTTTCGCAAAGCAAAGCCCTGCTTCACCATACAAGGCCGTTGCACAAAAGTAGTGAAAACAGCAGATCTACAAGCACACAACGCCTCGCGGTGCGAGGCGTTGTGTGCTTGTAGATCGGCTGTTTTCACTAGTTTAAATCATTTTATGATGTATGATAAATACAAAACAAGAGAGATCTCTCTCTATAGCGTGCGATAAGGGCCTCTCCAACTCTTTTTCCCGGGCTGAATCAGGGGCCCAGCATGTCCCTGACAGGAATACATAAGAGTAAAACATATTTTGGTTTGGCTTCCTTCAGACAGTGCAGCGGTATAACAGCAGAACAAAATAGAAAAACTAAAAAGATAGTAATAATGTTAACTAGAAGCAGTGCTCTTCCGAGCACAGGTCTCCACCAGGCCACACAAATCGGCCTGTTATAGCGCCACCATGAGGCTGATTTAAAAAATGTGGGGCAGAGGTTCTGAATTAGCATCCAGGGAGTGTGTGTGCTCAGTTTGGCAGCGATCGGGCCAACGGCGCCGGAGATTAGCTGGTAACAACCAGGCCACACAAATCGGCCTGTTATAGCGCCACCATGAGGCTGATTTGAAAAATGTGGGGCAGATGTTCTAGATTGGCATCCAGGGAGTGTGTGTGCTAAGTTTGGCAGCGATCGGGCCAACGGTGACTGAGATTAGCTGTTCACAAACTGCGAGGACGCACGCACGGACGGACGCACGCACGGACGGACGGACGGACGGACGGAGGGGAAAACATACTCTCCCTCAGCCTTCGGCTGGTGGAGACAATAATGACATTTTGGGAAAAGAAAGAGAGTGCAAAAGGCAAAAGAGTAGAGAGAGAATAAAAGGGCATCCTCAAATGTACATGTGCATAAAGTTTGGATGGCTATATTGTATACACCAACAGCATTCTTTCCAGTAGTTGCTTACTGTACTTTTCTTGCAGACAGTGTATTCTTGTGGAGTATTTATTCAATAAGTGAATATGCTGTGAATATTCACTTGTCACAAAATCACTGCATAGAGATGATAACCGCGTAGAAAATGATATACCCAGTTATTACCCAGTAATTTATGTTTAGGTGGTTAGCATAGCTGGGTAGGAAACGTGCAGAGATTGGTTCAGCCATGGCTGAGAAAACATCTCTCATTCTGAATGAGTGAGGCTAATCTGTGTACCATTAGACCTTAACCTCTGCATTATGCACAACCTGTCTCCTCACTCTCTCTCACACACACACACGATGCTAGATAGGTGTCTGTTAAAAGTACTGTGTGTGCTGGGTGTATGTTAATTAACTGTGTTACCATGGACAAAATAAGAAATACAAATGTGTGAACCATACCTGTGTATAAGTAGACCTAAATAATATCTTACTTGAGTTGGAAGCTACTCAGGCAAAAGTAAAAAGTCACCCGTAAGAAGATCACTTGAGTCTGTCTTAAAAGTAGGCTAGTTCACATTATAAACATATAGGCCTACTTACATTTTAAATATCAAAAGCAAAACTATAAGTATTTTTTTTTGTGCCTTTATTGATAGGACAGTAGACTGACAGGAAATGGGGAGGGAGATGTGACACGCAGCAAAGGTCGTCAGGAATGGGACTTGAACCCACGACACGCTGTCAGGCATCAGAGCCTATGTGGTATGCGCCCGGACCGGTAGGCCAGCGAGCGCCTCCAACAGTAATACCATAAGTAGGTCCTATACTTTTACTTTACCAACAGTAGTGTGAGGTCCATTCGAGCATAGTACAGCAGCCTATCATTTGACTCTCGGAGAGAAAAAAAAGTGTTTTCACATCTCCATGATGTTGCTTTTCTGAAAGCTAATGCCCATGGCAGGTGTGTCACAGCAGCACCTTACTCCTGTCCCACTCCAAACGTATACAGCAACCATTAGGCAGATAGCCGGACATAAGGGGACGACGGTGGGGGGGTGTTAGCCAGCCTATATTAAGAAAACTCACAGAACGGTGCATCCTTAATTCATTCCTGCAGCGGGCCCGGAGAACAGTATTATACCGAGCCATTCATTATTCAAGTCCTCTCCATTATCACAGTGCCCAGAGAAATAAGATTAACTCAGCCAGAAATAACTGACTGTGGCGTGATTTTATCCCCTTACAACGGCACTTAGCTGGCCCGGGTATGGGAGCAGAGGCATCCGCAGACGGAAGGGCCAGGGCAGGGCTCGGCGACATGAACAACAAGGGCCAAGTACGTTGAACAGCGTCTCATCACAATCCTCTCTGAGACAATGAGGTCAAAGGGAGGCGGAGAGGTGAGAGGGATATGTATCCTCTTATCTTTTTACCATCAAAAAGGAAAGATGGAAACTCCCAGGTCGATCGAGATGTCTGTATATTTTTGGCTCCTTTATCTCCGAGGAGATCTGCCTCCATACCGACCGGCTGTGACAGTGAGTGGCTGTGACAACAGGAGCATCCCGGCGGGTTTACTAGGCCAGGGGTCTTCAATGTTTTCAGGCCAAGGACCCCTTAGTTGAGAGAGAAATGAAGCAGGGACCCCCACAACCTTTTCATAGATTCCATATAGTTTCATTATTTGACAGCACGATCATCAGTGTATTTTGGATTCATATTAATGTGTGTTGGATTCCTATTAAGGTGTTTTCAGATATTTAACTTGAACTGTCAATACTTAATAAACGTGACCTTTCACTGTGTACTTACTATGTGCTCTTGTTCCCCTGTACACCAAAGCTCTTTGCCAAAAATAGCAGATCTACAAGCTCACAACGCCTTGCGCTGCGAGGCATTGTGAGCTTGTAGATCTGCTATTTTTGGCTAAATTTCTGAGAATATGAACACTAGTGGGAAAAAAACAAGTTTCTATCACACAATGACTTGGAGGACCCCCTGTAGTAACTCTGAGGACCCCCTAAGGGTCCAAAATCCTCGTCCACCAACGTGTCCCTCTCCCCCCTCGTCTCAGGGCCATGGATAAACACTGGAAGAAGAGAGGGGTGTCAGGCACGTGCACACGCAGCACACATCAAAGAGGGCTTGAGCCCCTGCCCTTTTATCCGTCTGTAAAAAAAGTGCCCTCTCCAGACTATGAATGCAGTTTGTACTATGGTGAAAGAAAGGCAAATGCCCCTCTTTCCGTGCCATACCTGAAGGCAGCATTCAATTGCCTTGTCCAAACTCTCCCTCTCTGCCCTCTCTATGTAGAAATACATACCGTACACCACATCTCCAGTATTGACTTGATTATGTTCTTGACTTGTTTAGTTCAGAGTGGTATCAAACAGCGAAAATAGCTGACCTCCAAGCTTGGAGGTCGGCTATTTTCGATATTTTCACCAAAAGGCCCTTTTAGAAATTTCAGCCCCTGCCTCTCTAACATTCTCTGCACGTCCCTGGCCTGTTGTGCAGCGTCGGGCTGGGCTTCTGCCTTCAGGCCCCGATTTAAATAGCTGATCTACAAGCTCACAGCGCGTCACATCCATGACGCGCTGTGAGCCTGTAGATCCGCCAACTCAATGTGCGCGACACTGTCGTACAATGGAGCATAAATTAACCCATTTAGGCCTAGAAATGATTGAATGCTTTAACCAGTGAAAAATAGCAGATATACAAGCTCACAGCGCGGCGAGCTTGTAGATCTGCTATTTTTGAAAAAGTCGTGAAAATGTGTGCAAATCTTTGAATATATGTATTTTCAAAGCGAACGTTTGTAACTCAAATTTTGCTTCTGGGTGGTCCTTGGAACTAGATATTTTGAAATGGGGGTCCGTGGCCAGATAAATATCATTTTGGGGGTCCTTCACATGAAAAGGTTTGAGAACCACTGACATAGTAGTCTCTCAAGAACAGACTAACTGAGCTCCAGTCAAGTGAAAAGGATCTTTTCTTTGACGATGGTTGCATGGCCAGATTGCTGACATAGAAACATAGGTTTTTTCCAAAAATCTTAGGATTCAAATGACACTTATAGAATCGGGTCAAAATTCTAATTTTCACGATTTTTTCAAAAATAGCAGATCTACAAGCTCGCAGCGCGGCACTCGGTGCCGCGCTGTGAGCTTGTATATCTGCTATTTTTCAATAGTTAAAGCAAAAAATAATGAAAAACAAATTGTGTACCCGTTCTGAATGGGTTAAGCATTCCTCACTCTCTCTCTGTGTGCCTTTGAAGGCAGGCATGAAAACAGTGCCAGGCCCACCGTGGGACCCCTGAAGGAGATGCAGTCACCCTCCCCCCTCCTGCAGTCCCACCGGCCCCAGGCCCTGAAGAGTGGCCCCGGGCTAGTCGACCAGGACCGCCATTTCTCTCTCTCTGTTTATACGTTTATAGATCAAGGGCAGACCTTTAAAACAAGACACCCTCAGTAGTCAGTAGCTAGTATCTATTAAGCGTCTTATAAAAGAACAATGATTGAGGATCAGCCTTAACCATATATTTACAAAAAGGCAAGCCGTTTCTTCAGACCAGCTCAATGATCTTTGAGCTGAGTTTAAATGACTTCAGCATGCACCATGGGTGCTGTTGGAAAAGTTTGGTTAATATTATTAATATAATATTAATTAAATATTTTGTACCAATTTTGTCTAAAGGTCAAACTACAAACCTGTTATTCTAACATTGTTATTCAAACAGCCTTGACACTGTACAAGTGTCTGATGTTTCACTGGTAAACCATCTTTAAGTAAACAATCTTTATCCTTATGCGGTGATGGCAGGAAGCCATCAACAACAAGATTACACCATCATGTCAACAACTCTGTTGTGTTATGTCCACTGATAAAGGTCATCTCAGCCCATGAGGTGACCATCACGATATTACATCATGTTAGGAGGACCCAACCTACTGTCTTAACTATATACTCTTAATACAATTATTTCAAACTGACTTATTGGTGTGCTGCCTCTTCCTTGCGTGGACTGTGGATATATTCTTGGGGGGAAACTGAGTCTTCTGGAAATGGTTTACTTTATAAGGAATTAAAATACCCATCACGTGCATTCCTGGATTTGTCAAAAGGCCTTTAAAATACCCATCACGTGCATTCCTGGATTTGTCAAAAGGGCTTTGAATATGTGATAACCTGCAACGCAGGTTATCATGCAGTGCACCCAGTTAATAGAGAGAACAGATCTTGGTTGAATAAAGTGTCTGATTAGAATGCCATGGGGTGATTTCAGAGCATTATCATTCTTTGAAGCACTAAACCCACAGGCCTTGGAGGGCACACATACAGTATAGTATATCGTCGTTGTCGGGTGGAAACCTTATATGTCCAAAACCGTTGGTTTTTCATTTACCATTTTAAAAATCACACCCAATGTGAAGTGAGCGGTGGTCGTGCTTGCATAACATCTTCAGACTAGGATTTGAGTCTAGAATGTACAGGCTATGCTACACACACACGTTTTGCTATGGCAAAACGCTGAGGAAAAAGGCTACAGACACACGGCATATGACATCACTAGACAAACATGATGCTACGTACAACTTTACTATGGCAAAACGCTGAGGAAAAGGGCTACAGACATACGACATATGACATCACTAGACAAACATGCTACGCACACACATTTTACTATAGCAAAACACTGAGGAAAAAGGCTACGGACACACGCACAGCCACTTATAGGAGCGGTTTGCACCGCTCAATACGGACACACGCACAGCCACTTATAAGAGCGGTTTGCACCGCTCAAAAATGATTTAAACTAGTGAAAAATGCCGATCTACAAGCACACAACGCCTCACGGTGCGAGGCGTTGTGTGCTTGTAGATCTGCTGTTTTCACTACTTCTGTGCGACAGCCTTGTATGATGAAGCAGGGCTTGACTTTGAGAAATGAGAAAGAACGTACAAATTTGAAACTTGGAGATACAAGGTTTCCACCCGACAACGACGATATGTAGGTTAGAAGGCAGGAAGAACGACAAACATCTTCCATGACCCAGGCTAATTTATCAGAACAGATGTCACCAAAATACACACATTATTTACACTTTTCCAGGTAAGCATGTGTGCAACACACACACGCACAATTGCTTTATTTGAAACCACAGTTAAACAGGCAACTTTGACGGATTCGAGAAAGAGAGACACACACACAAACACACACACGCGCACGCACGCAAGCTGCAATATCTCTGTGTAAGCGACTCTCACAGACGTTGTTGCCCTGAGTCTAGGCCTACCTCACGAGTCTACCTTGAATCAATTATTAAATATTAAACAACGATGAATAATTAACAATTTTCCTCATGAATAATCATGCCACCACAAGTGGAGTTGATAGGCCAGGGAAAATCAAAACACCCCTGGGATGATGAAATAACAGAGTTAGACAAAGGAATGGCTTAATCAAAGTGATCATCTTTTTTACTGTGTCCTGAACACAGTACTAACCATGGAATCATTAACCCATTTTAGGCCTGAACACATTATGACGCAATATTTTATGCTTTAAATATAAAAAAATAGCAGATATACAAGCTCACAGCGTGGCACCGAGTGCCGCGCTGCGAGCTTGTAGATCTGCTATTTTTGAAAAATCGTGAAAATTAGAATTTTGACCCGAAGTGTCTTTTGAATCCTTCTAAGATTTTTGGAAAAAACCTGTTTCTATGTCAGCAATCTGGCCAGCCATTGTCAAAGAAAAGGTCCTTTTCACTTAACTGGAGCTCAGTTAGTCTGTTCTTGAGAGACTATGTCAGTGGTGCTCAAACCTTTTCATGTGAAGGACCCCCAAAATGATATTTATTTGGCCACGGACCCCCATTTCAAAACATCTAGTTCCAGGGACCACCCAAAATTTTAGTTACAAACGTTCGCTTTGAAAATACATATATTCAAAGATTTGCACACATTTTCACAACTTTTTTTCAAAAATAGCAGATCTACAAGCTCGCAGCGCGGCACTCGGTGCCGCGCTGTGAGCTTGTATATCTGCTATTTTTTCACTGGTTAAAGCATTCAATAATTCTAGGCCTAAATGGGTTAAATGATGGGAACAGCAAGTTGGCTTATCTTATCTTCTTTGCTTATTTTCGTTCTTGAGACAGATTTTCAATTACCGAATGTGTTCTGAGATTGATGATCAGTTTGCCAGACACTGGGAAACTGATCATATTTGTTTCCATTAGCGTTGCCACGGCATACCAACGTTTCTCAAAACACGGTGCTGATTAAAAAGGGTGTTGAACCACCCTTACCCTCACCAGCACGTCGGTGTGATATCAAAACCACAGGAACAGAAACCAGACAGAGGCACTCAGATGCAGTACAATTATCTGCCTACACATCTAATGCATTAACATAAAACTGCATCTCTCTGTCCCTCTGTGTCTGGTTTGCATGCACACACATGGTAGATGCGAATGGGCATAGTGTTGACACCATAGGGTGGCAGCAGAGGCGTCAATTGGGTATGGCAGGGGTATGCAGCTGCCATACCCTGGGTCCAGGGGGGAAAATAAAAGTTACTTTTAAATATAAATCCATGAATGTCTCTTTGTCTTATGTTGTTAAATTACAGTAAAATAACTACAAATGCAACATTTTACAAAATGGTCACTTTAACAAGGTATTATGATTATAATCTCCAGACTTGTAGGCTATTCTTCCCAGCTTGACAAAATGGTATATTCCCAGGTTCCGCAGGTCAGCTGCACAGGTGCAATGCATTATTGTTAATTGTGGCACATTTACTAACATGCCAAGTTTAGCTGCACCGAAAAAATAAAAATTAAATAAAATGTACTTCTTAAATAAATGTATCATGCCTGTTACTAAGGTATGGCAACATGACTGGTGTATTGCGCGCGTGCAAGACACCAGTCATGTTGCCATACCTTAGCTTTTTCTGAACACCCAATCTGAACACTGATTGATTACTCACGCCATGGAGACTTGAGTTCAATAATACTTTTTTTGTATTTGTCGCATTCCTAAGACAACATTTTGATTAATGTAAAGTTACCCCCATTTAATTCCGGATGGGGACCCAAAAGCATTTGGGTCTCCATCGGGAATCAATGGGCCTACAAAGAGCCTCCTCAAATTATTGAACTCAAGTCTCCATCGAGTGAGTAATCGATAGCCCCGAACATTTTTGAACCCGTTTTCCCCACCAGTTTTTGACCGGACAAAGCCAGACTTTGGAGCTCAGCTCCCGTTCCAAGAGCACCGCTCCAAAAAAAGAGTGAGGCCTTTTTATTTAGTAATGAGGGAGCCATGGTTAACACGCACACACACACACACACACACACGCACGCACGCACGCACGCACGGTTGAATGCCACGGGGAGCACCCAGATGCAGAACACCTCCTAACAGCTCTCACATTGCATCAAGTCAGTGAGTGATGGGTACATTGTCCTGGGCAGGGGGAGAGGAGTGGCAAAGCATGTTTCTCAGAGAGAGAGAGAGAGAGAGAGAGAGAGAGAGAGAGAGAGAGAGAGAGAGAGAGAGAGAGAGAGAGAGAGCGCTTCAGCCAGTCAGAGGGATCAGGCCATAAACCCACAACACTGTGCTAGGCAGAGAACATGTCAAGTTAATGTATCACTGCTGGGGTGCCATAATATTATCACTCTAAAGAAACATGGTTCCCTGGCAGGGGCGTCAATTGGGTATGGCAGGGGTATGCAGCTGCCATACCCTGGGTCCAGGGGGGGAAATAAAAGTTACTTTTAAATATAAATCCATGAATGTCTCTTTGTCTATCTGTGCTGGTTATTAGGCTCTATGTTGTTATATTACAGTAACATAACTACAAATGCAAAATTTAACATGGTCACTTTTACAAGGTATTATAATGACATTCTCCCCATCTTGACAAAATGTTATATTCCCAGGTTCCGCAGGTCAGCTGCACAGGTAACAATGCATTATTGTTACAGTAATTGTGGCACGTTTACTAACATGCTAAGTTTAGCTGCACTTGAAAAACCATTCCAGGCTGCCATATCCAGCCCAAGAAACTGTAGAAACCTGTGTAAAAAACTTACAAAAGTATTTTTTTTTTCATACATTGTGAAAATAGCCGATCTACATGTAGATCTGCTATTTTCACAATAGAACAGTGTTATCCAAAATGTAATGCCTCTTTTCCATGAGGACTCCCATCTTTGCCATACCCTAGCTTTTGCTGAACTGACGCCACTGCGGCTGCTCACAACTTTGCGCCCTGCGGGCGCTCAGGCAGGACTGCTCTATATTTGATCAACATAAGGGGTTTAGGTTTTAAGTCAGATTAAAATGTTTTCAATACCTCATTGTCAATCTTTGTCAAGAAATGTCAGTCTTTCAGCAAAAACTGGACTGGGACAAAAGATTTGACAGTAGGCTAACAATGAATTGCCTATCAAATCAAGTCTGTGACCCCTGAATATAGATGAATCTACAGAGCGCTTGAAGGAGCAATTCCGGACTTTTACTTGTATGTGTACGTGTATTTCTACTTTGCAGTATTGTGATCTAGTAGATCTGCTATTTGCAAAATATGTTTAATAGGCCTATTTGAAAAGGGGACATTCTGCCTAATAAGTACTTTTACTTTTGGTACTTAATATTCACACCAAAGTATGGTTACTCCACTACATTTATGCTGTGAGAACTTTAGACGCATTGTGAGCTTGTAGATCTGCTATTTTCTAAATACTTCTATGGGCCTATATTTGAAAAGGAACATCCTGCCAAAGAGTACTTTGGTACTTTTTGGTAGGCCTAACCTAGGCTACATTTTGATTCCAGTTTTGTACTTTTACACACACACACACACACACACACACACACACACACACACACACACACACACACACACACACACACACACACACACACACACACACACACACACACAGACAGAGTGGAGGAGGCATGCTTGGAGTCTCTCTCTCTCTTTCTCTCTGTAGAACGTCAAACTGCCCCACACCAGCATTTGGAATGCGCTGTTTGTTGACGCCCTTTTGTGATTTAAATCGCGTCGCGGGACAACTATGGATTGCGCAATAGGTATGGCAAAAATAAGCGCAGATATTGAGATTATGACACATGTGGGCACATGCGAACCGGGAAAAGTCGATGGCCGGCAAAGCAAAGTCCTTATTGATTTTTGCATTGTGTTTTTTTAGACAATTGAGCAACTGCTGAACGTGGAGTTGCAGATGCACATACGGACAGACAAACACACTACCCCATTTTGATTAGGTTGTGAGGATATATGCAAGTTCACTGGTGTATTATGACGTTTTATAAGTGGTCATAACATGTTAAAGGTGTGTGTCTATAATGCATTTATAATGCACCTACAGTAACATAACACTTGTTATAAATGTTTATAATTATGCATATCAATTTATAACAAGACTTAAGGCATATAAACCTTGTTATAAGTTGTTATGCATAATCATAAACGTGACTTCCTTAGCTTGGCTACGTACACTACCAACCGAAAGACTCCAATGACCAGGGACGTGCTGGGTCCCTGATTCAGCCCGGGAAAAAGAGTTGGAGAGGCCCTAATTTTTTTGTTTTGTTATATTTCCTCGTTGTCGGGTGGAAACCTTGTATGTCCAAAACCGTTTGTTTTGTATTTATCATTTTAAAAATGATTTAAACCAGTGAAAACAGCCGATCTACAAGCACACAACGGAGGCGTTGTGTGCTTGTAGATCGGCCGTTTTCACTACTTTTGTGCAACGGCCTTGTATGATGAAGCAGGTCTTTGCTTTGCGAAAACATTTATCAATATGAAACTTGGAGATACGAGGTTTCTGCCCGACAGTGACGATTTACTTTGCTGGCCGCCCAGCCCCCAAAATGGAACGAAGGCCGACATTTTATTTTAAATTTTTTCCTAATGGCTGGACTGGACCGGCCGGGAATGAACCGGCCGTTGTCCCGCTTTTCCCAATGGCCAGCACGTTCCTGCCAATGACAGTCGGTTTACTTGTAGGTCTGCCACTTCAGACGTGCGACCTGAGTATAGATTGGGCATTGCGGTACATACAACATAATACATATTCATATGGTTTTTATTCCGCTTTAAATTTACATACAAAACATCACACACCGGCCCACCCACCCATACAGAGTGCCTGGGGGCATAAGCCATCCACACAGAACAACCAACCAACCAACCCTCCCCCCATACACCCAGGGGTGAAAGGGGGGAGGGTAAAAGTAAAAAAGAAAATAAGATAAATAAAATATCTATTTTAATAACTGCAATCAAAGGAGCGATCACACATTAGCCATCTGGGTAAACTCAAATAAGAAAGTGTTGTCACTGCCAAGACCTACGGAGTAGAATCTTTAAATGCAACAAAAAGATCACCGTCCTGCACTCACTTAACCCAATGGAAACCGGGAAAGCATCCGTATCATTTTAGATTTTATACGTTGGCTATTCAAAAATGGCAGATCTACAAGCTCGCAGTGCGGACATTTGAAGCGTCTCTTCCGTGTCGCACTGCGAGCTTGTACATCTGCTATTTTTTGTAATCAAACTACCGACTAAAGGTCTTTGCACTCTGCGTTTTTCGGGCCGAATATCGGAGTGAATTTCGGAGCGCGTGAATAAAAAAATCAACCTCACCTTATGTCAATCACGTTTGCACACTGCCGCCCGTTTCGTATTTATTTTTCGGACCAGGGTTGATTTTTTCCGATTTTCGCAGCTGTCGTACTGAGTCCCTTGCTCTCTCTCTCTTTCCTCTCTCTCTTCCTGGCCTGCGGCTTTCGGATTTCCAAAACGCAACGAAAACATGACGAAAACGAAAACGAAACGCAACCACCTTAAAACTCAGTGAATGCCTGACTTTACATTATTTAATGGGCCTTGATGCCAGCCATTTTGTTTAATTTCGGCTAAAGGGCTAACGTGCACGAGCGTGCACGGCCGGGCTATAAACATAGAATGGTTGGGTCGGCGATTTTTTTCTGTCTACATAGCAAAAAAAAGTAAGACGATCCGATAAACGGTTATGGAGATAATGGCCAAAACGTTTATAATAATCTGGTGTAAAAGGAAAAATGTCATATTTGAAATACGTGCAAAATTGATATATGATATGATATCATATTATATCAAGTTTGCGCTCATTTCCTGTATATATACACCTATATAAGTGAAATCTTTTAATTTGAGTTTTAAAAAAAGTTTTTTTTTTTTCATATTAAAAAAAGTGTGTAAAAGACGTTTTTGGCACCAGGAACCCTTATTAAAAAGTGTGTAAAAGATGTTTTTGGCACTCTGATGGCCTTCGATTGACCTGGCGGCACCAACACCAAATATTGCAGTCAGAGGGGGCGTGTTTTTGTCACTGTACATTTGCCCTCTTCATTTACCCATCCATCCTAACAGAACTCGAGGATAAAAGGTGTCATGTTATCTTTCTCAGGGACACTTGGGCACATAATAGACAACACAGGCCAGGGGGCCGAACCGGGGACCTTTTCCGATTCCCAGACAGCCTCTAGGTAGGTAGCTATGGACGTCACATATACAGGGTTCCCACACATTTTCACCAATTCATTTCCAAAACTTTTCCAGAATATTTAACCCAATTTCCAGGGCTATATAACAATAATTCAGCTCAATAACAGGTCGCTTACTCCTATGCGCAATGCCCAAAGACAGGTAGTGTATGCCAGTGGTTCTCAACCTTTTCAGGCTGTGACCCCAGAAATTATCATATTTTAACTGGGGACCCGGCACCCTGCCGAGCACTAATAGTTGAGGAATTTTGTATAACACGTTTCTATTGTGAAAATAGCAGATCTACATGCTCACAGCGCCTCGCGTTGCGAGGCGTTGTGATTATGTAGATCGGCTATTTTCACCATTTCTGCCTTTAATATTTGACAATTTGGCCAATTTTTAATTTGTCATTTCAGAGGTATTAACAAAATCAATAACCAAAGACAATGCATAGCTATTTTTTTCCAGGACCTTCCTGGACCCTTGATCAATTCCAAAACTTTTCCAGTACTTGAAACATATTTTTCTAATTTCAAAATATTTCCAGGATTTTCATGACCGTGGGAACCCTGCATATATGATAAAGTACGAAATATTCAGATGCCAAAGTGATAGTTTTGAACATTCCCAAAACATTATTATGCCGAGTTGAATATGTCTATTGTAATACATAAGAAACAATATGTAGACTAGTATGCATTATGTAACTCATCTCTCAAAAATACATAGAGAAATGGGCAATTAACCTATTAGTGTAAAAGTGTTTGTGTGACATTTTATACAAGACAAAACAATATTGTGTGGATAAAATAGGCTACGTGTGGATAAATTAGGCAACGTGTGGAACACTATATTATGTGATCGCATATTGTTAGGCGACAAGTCCTTCACTAGTTCTTACATTTTGTCAAAACATTTACAAAACATTTACATTATCTTCTTAGCCTACTACACATCAACAATAGTAATTCATCAACAACAATACTATACTAATAATAAGTTAAGTATTATAGGTACAGTGTTAGATCCATATTCACACCAAATATGGATGTGGCAAAGCCCGATTTAAACTTCGTCACGACTGTGTCGAATGCCGAAAATAGCAGATTTACGGTCACAACAGATCACATCCAAAACACCAGTGTTGTTTTTGACAGCAAATTTTGATTTAGTTTTAGTCATAGTCGTTTGAATAAAATGTATTTTAGTTTTAGTCATAATTTAGTCACCTGAGAAGTTTTAGTTTTAGTCAAATTTTTGTCAACTAAATATCATAAGATTTCAGATGACTAAATCTACAGTTGATTTAGTCAACTAAAATGTATTTTGTCAGACCTTGATGGCATCGTAATGACTGATTTTACTCTTGGTTTGTGTGCTGAAAATAGCAGATCTACAGCGCGACGCGTTGTGAGCTTGTAGATCTGCTATTTTCGGCTGAGAGCAACCAAACATAAAATGACTTTCTTCTCACTATAGTCCCTCCCTAACGTTTTAGTCTAGTTTTTATTTTGTTGACGAAATTGTCAATATATTTAGTCATCACAGCTTAGTTTTTATTTCGTTTTCGTCAGTGAAAAAAACGCAGTCGACAAACATTTTTCGTCGTAGTTTTAGTCGACGAAATCAACACTGCAAAACACGCTGTGGGGTTACAGATTGTCTATTTACGACGCGGGACATACCACCGTACAACAAAGCATGAATTAAACATACCCTAAGTGTTTTCAGTAATGACATCCTACTGTATATACACGTCCCTTTGCAATATTGACTTGATTGTTGTACTGAGTAAATGCACCACATTTGTGATTACCATACTTTTTCCCCCACTTAATCAAAATATGTTCCGATATTGAATACATTCCGTTTACCGTTTTAGACTCATACTGTATAGACAGGTCACGCATTTGATTCATACAATTACTTTATTTCTGTTAACACATGGCCACATCATACAATCACACCAACAGTACATTCCAGTCCCAATAAATATTGAATACTATTAATATGGATTTCGGGTAGTTCAAAAAAATAAATTACAACAATGTTTAAGTTATTATCTTAAATAGAATGACATTAAATAAAGAAGCACATGGTATCTGTTAGCAAACATGGCATCATCAATGGATCTTCCCTATACTTACAAAGCAGTACATTCAGAATTAAACTTCTTATCGCCCATTCATAAATACTTTAATACTTTAAAAAGTAATAAATAAATGCACACAATCAATGGAGGAAATAATTAAATCTATAAAGAAAAAACAAACACATTATGCTCACAATAATGCAATTTACAAAATATTTTAACAATTTCAAAAACAGAGAGAGGAGTGTTGCCTAAACCAGTGTTTCTCAACCACTGTGCCTGGGGACCTTCGGTGTGCCCCTGAGAAGGGTCAAGTGTGCCCCTTGAAACTGCTTGAAAGCCAGTATTGTATTTATAATTTAAAAAATTATTTAACCCATTTAGGCCTAACCTATAGTTAGGCCTAAATCAGAAATTAGCCTACAAAACCAAATATGTTGCTTCATACTGTACATGTACTGTATGCCCCTCCCATACACTAAAATGTGTACCCGGCCTGAATGGGTTAAACTAGTGAAAACAGCCGATCTACAAACACACAACGCCTCGCGGTGCGAGGCGTTGTGTGCTTGTAGATCAGCTGTTTTCACTACTGTTGTGCGACAGCCTTGTATGATGAAGCAGGGCTTTACTTTGCGAAGAAACGTACACATTTTAAAGTTAAAGATACAAGGTTTCTTCCCGACAGTGACGATATTTACACCCCCGTATTATGTTGGTGTGCCAATGGATTCTTGGGACATGAAAAGTGTGCCCATGCAGAAAAAAAGGTTGAGAAACACTGGCCTAAACACACAGTAAACAATTCTGTGGAAAAAGCAGAAATATTCTAAATATTCTTTTCAAAAATATTGATTAAAATTATTTTTTGGAAAATGATGATGTCACAAGACGATGGATTCTGAGCTTCCCACAGCTCTCCTAGGAGACTTGGACTGAGTAGAAAAAAATTGTGATATTTTATCATGAACATTAGTGAGGACCTATTATATGAAGACAGGTTGAAAAGTGGTGAACTACTCCTTTAAGAGTGTAGGTGGTGATTTTGTAGAGGTGGATACCTCAACTCCTTGTCCTGCTGTCTGGCTGGAAGGGGGTTCATTCGTGGTAGTTGATGTACTCCAGACATCCTTGAAGGAGTTTCAGCAGCTTCTGGAATTCTATTTCGTTTTCGTCATCAGTCGCCTTCCTCGCCTTCACCTTGTCACAAGTGTCCTGAAAGATGACAAAGGTACTTTCAACTTGTGTGCACAGAAATCCGTTAGGCTAAAATGACCACTCCTTTTGAGTGGCATTACATGTCATGTCATGTTAATGTTCCTGGCTCCTCTTTGAGCATTCTGTATTAACGCATTCAGAACGGGTACACATTATAGTGTATCAATATTTTATGCTTTAACTATTGAAAAATAGCAGATGTACAAGCAAGCTTGTAGATCTGCTATTTTTGAAAAATTGTGAAAATTTGAATTTTGACCCGATTCTATAAGTGTCTTTTGAATCCTTCAAAGGTTTTTTGAAAAACCTATGTTCATATGTCAGCAATCTGGCCAGCCAGCTTGTATATCTGCTGCTTTTCAATAGTTAAAGCATAAAATAATAATACATTATAATGTGTACCCGTTCTAAATGGGTTAAAGCAGTATTATTACTAACAAAGGAAGAGACTGCTATATGACATATGGTCCTATGATACCGCCATGCTCCTGAAACTTGAAAGTACAAAACCATTGACAGTCATAACATATGCGTTCATAGCTCTTACGGTTGTAAAACAAGTGACAAATACTGCATTTCAGGAACGCATTCACAGCTGACATGTTATTAAACATGTCAGTTCTTTTTTTTTTATGTTTCTTACAGTGTGGCTCTGCTAGCTGTCTTTAAGAGTGTCTGTCTGTCGTCAGGAGCAGATTGCAAATCGCTGGATCCATCAGTACCACATTTCTTGTGCACACTGCCAAGCAGTGTTGTTTTTGACAGCAAATTTTGATTTAGTTTTAGTCATAGTCTTTTGAATAAAATGTCATTTACGTTTTACGTCATACGTTTTTAGTCGACTAAATCTACAGTTGATTCAGTCAACTAAAATGTATTTTGGCAGGCCTTGATGACATTGTAATGACTGATTTTACACTTGGTTGCGTGCTGAAAATAGCCGATCTACAAGCTCACAACGCAAACATTTAAGGACCTTTAATACCTCTAAAATAACAAATGGGGGGGGGGGGGATATTTAATCGACTAAAATTAGACTAAAACTAATACTTTTCAGGTGACTAAATTATGGCTAAATGACATTTTATTCAAAAGACTGCTGCAGTCCTTACCTTGATGTCCGCGTTGAGTGCGGTCATGACCTTCACCATGGGCATCACCTGCTTGACGTGTGTGTTGTTGGCAAGGATGGCTTCTACTCTGCAGAAGAACTCAGGCTGTATGGAACAGAAGAACAATCAAATAAGCATCTAAATCAGGGGTCTTCAACGGTTTCAGGCCAAGGACCCCTTAGTTGAGAGAGATGAAGCAGGGACCCGCTTCATCTCTTTCAACAACCTTTTCATAGATTCCATATAGCGGTAGTTTCATCGTTTGACAGTACAATCATCGTGTATTTTGGATTCATGCCATTTGTATATTCAGATATTTAACCACTTGAGCCGTCATTACCTAATAAACTTAACCTTTCACTCTGTACTTAAGTCTGCTCTTTTTCCCCCATCTAAACAAAACCTAAAAAATAGCCGATCTACAAGCGCACAACGCCTCGCAGCGTTAAAATAAAAAGGATTGGAAGAGTTACCCCCTGTAGTAACTCTGAGGACCCCCTAGGGGTCCCAGACCTCCTGTTGAAGACCCTCCATCTAAATATCTAGTCGCGTGCCAAATGCATGTCATTATCATTTATTAAAAACGACTCGCTGCTCTGATGTGCCGAGTGCAGACTCCTGCAAGACGTTTACAAATACTGCTCAATATATTAATCGCAAAATGTACTGGGCACCGTTCTAGCAGTTACTATCAGTGTATGAATGCTTTAATCTCACCTTGCATTTGTGAGGTACACGCGTCAGGTTCTCAATGTCCTCCACAAAGCTATGCCTCACCTCCTACAATGCAAAAGAGGAAATATGCATTAAGCAAAAAATTAACACGTTTCCAACAGCATTGAAAGGATATTCTAGAGAACTAATAATAAAGAGGTACTGCATTGTGGAGTTTACCAGCGTCAACAAAAAAAGATTAGCACTTTTTTTTTTGTTGTTGTGCAAGCTCTTACTTCGGGGAGGGTGGCGTTGTAGTCTCCGATGTGTTTCAGGATGGTGTCGCGATTGGCGACAACGCCCTTGCGCCACCGGCCGACGACGACGCGACTATCGGCCACGCCCTTACGCCAACTGGACGCTGCGTGGGCGGGACGCCGATGCCCAACGGCATCCATGTTGGAGATCAGTGCAGCGGAGCACGCCAGGAGGAGGAGAAGCGTCATCTTCATGGCTTGTCGTCTTTGGCTGGAGTTTGGACCGAGTTTGGACCTGTTGGGAAGCTCTGCTGCTGGGAGGTTCACTGTAAACTGATCGGTGTGTTGTCTCACAGCTGGCTTTGTGATGTCTCCAACTGAGGAGGAACCACCGTTTATATGCTCATTCTGGCCCACGCCCCGCTGTGCTTTCCCCTCAAATAGAGAAAACCCAAAAAAGTGAGAGATAAAAAGAAAACGCGGGTCGTCAGCAGTTATGTGAGCAACGTGGAGGATATCTTGGGTGAGATGTGGTAGATTAACCCTCAGCGTCACGACGGTGACTCTCTGATCGGCGGATCGCAGACGCAGTCAGGAAAGAGAGCTTTTCACTCACTGACCTG
Source organism: Nannobrachium achirus (assembly GCF_963921795.1). NCBI lineage: Eukaryota > Metazoa > Chordata > Actinopteri > Myctophiformes > Myctophidae > Nannobrachium > Nannobrachium achirus. The sequence continues at coordinate 4,697,274 of NC_137826.1, read as the reverse complement.
CATCCTCGTTACATGGAAAGACAAGACACACTGACACTCACTGACAACAGTCTTGGTAGAACATCAGAACGTATTTATTGTCGGTGCCACACACTGAAATCTCCATTGGTAAATTGCTCCATGCTAAATTGGGCCCAGAACAAAATGGCAACAACACTGCTTGATCATACATTCTTACACAATGTACATGAAGATAATAACAAAAACTAAACAAAACGATAAACTCAGCCCACATTCCCCCTCAACACAACACTGTTTTGAAGTGAACAACTTTCTTTCTTTACGGTGGCTGGATTTAAATGGTGTGAACCACCCCTGGCTGCTCATTTTGGGGATTGTACACCTTTGCACAGAGTTCAAAAAGGGGTGAACGACATTGAGTTTCCCTCCCGTACAACCACATGTTTTCTCTGTCCAGATAGCGGCGGGCCCTGAAAGCCGATCGGAACGTTCGGGGACGACTCACGCGTGCCACTCCAAACAAGCGCGCGGCTCGACAGAGAAAGAGGACATTACTGTGATTCATTAGACTTGTCTAACATTGAAACTCAACTCTTCATTCCACCTTTTTTCCTAAACCAACAACAAAGGATATTTCAACATCATGAAAGCACTTCTCAAATGGTAGCATTAGTCACGTTATCAATCCTTCAATGACACCAACCATTAGATCAACAGAATGAAAGAAATGTAGAAAACGTTCCCCCTTTTTTCCTTTTTCTTTTTACCCATTTAGGCCTAGAATTATTGAATGCTTTAACCAGTGAAAAATAGCAGATCTACACCGAGTGCCGCGCTGCGAGATTCTAGATCTGCTATTTTTGAAAAAGTCGTGAAAATGTGTGCGAATCTTTGAATATAAATTATGTATTTTCAAAGCGAACGTTTGTAACTCAAATTTTGCTTCTGGGTGGTCCCTGGAACTAAATATGTTGAATGGGGGTCCGTGGCCAAATAAATATAATTTTGGGGGTCCTTCACATGAAAAGGTTTGAGAACCACTGACATGGTAGTCTCTCAAGAACAGACTAACTGAGCTCCATTTAAATTTTAAGTGAAAAGGACCCTTTTTTTGACGATGGCTATAGCCAGATTGCTGACATAGAAATTAGAAACATAAGGTTTTTCCAAAAAAAACCTTAGAAGGATTCAAAAGACACTTCTCGCAGCGCGGCACTCGGTGCGGCGCTGCGAGCCTTGTGGTTGTCGGCGCTGGACCTCAGTGGAGATAGGAGGACAGGGAGGTGATGTTGACCCTGGTGATCTCGGAGTGCACTCGGTGCCGAGCTGCGAGCTTGTATATCTGCTATTTTTCAATAGTTAAAGCATAAAATAAGCATGTACCCGTTCTGAATGGGTTTTAACCCATTTAGGCCTAGAATTATTGAATGCTTTAACCAGTGAAAAATAGCAGATATACAAGCTCACAGCGCGGCACCGAGTGCCGCGCTGCGAGCTTGTAGATCTGCTATTTTTGAAAAAGTCATGAAAATGTGTGCAAATCTTTGAATATATGTATTTTCTAAGCGAACGATTGTAACTCAAATTTTGCTTCTGGGTGGTCCCTGGAACTAGATATTTTGAAATGGGAGTCCGTGGCCAAATATCATTTTGGGGGTCCTTCACATAAAAAAGTTTGAGAACCACTGACATAGTAGTGTCTCAAGAACAGACTAACTGAGCTCCAGTTAAGTGAAAAGGACCTTTTCTTTGACGATGGCTGGCCAGATTGCTGTCATAGAAACAAATTTTCACAATTTTTCAAAAATAGCAGATCTACAAGCTCGCAGCGCAGCACTCGGTGCCGCGCTGTGAGCTTGTAGATCTGCTGTGTTCAGGCCTAAATGGGTTAAAGAACATGTCGCCTGTGGTTGTCAGCGCTGGTCCTCAGTGGAGATAGGAGGACAGGGAGGTGATGTTGACCTTGGTGATCTCAGAGTGGTGGTCCTGGTTCTTGCGGATGCGGTAGAAGTGCTCCACGTAGCTGGAGCGGCCCAGCAGCTCCACAAAGTCCTCGTCGTGGGTGATGATGAGCAGCTGGAAGTTGCGCTGGCGAGATCGGCTCTTGATGATCCTGCGACACAAGCGGCGGAAAGGAAACTTAAAGGAGTAGTTCACCCCCAAAATGACTTTTTTTCTATTGATTACTCATGCCATGGAGAGTAGAGTTCAATAATATTTTTTGTTTTTTGTTGCATTCCTAAGACAAAAATGTGATAACAATAAATTTACCACCATCCGGAATCAATGGGGGTAAATTTACTCGAATCAAATTTTTGTCTTAGGAATGTGACAAAAAACAAAAAATATTATTGAACTCTACTCTCCATGGCATGAGTAATCAATAGAAAAAAAGTCATGTTGGGGGTGAACTACTCCTTTAAAGGGATATTCCACTTTCAAAAACACTTTTGGTCATTTTATCGTCTAATCAGGCTTTTGGGAACACCCAGGACAGTTTTTGAATTTCTTCATTCAGTATTTAGATATTTGATATTCATTTTCCCCCTTCCAGGACCTTCCTATACAAACCCATTGTAACTTCAAACTCCATTTTAACCATGATAGATTCAATGAAAACACCTGTCCTTTTTTTCTGGTGACTCCCGATACCCTCTGACTACGTGAGCAGGCCGTGTTTTTTCGATACATTTTTTCATTTATTTCTATAATTCTTTCGGGGAAATGAAAATTATGAAATACGATAAAAGATTATAAAAAATAAATGAAAAAAAAAAAGTTATCAAAAAAACACGGCCTGCTCACGTATTCGGAGGGTGTCAGGAGTCACCAGAAAAAAGGACAGGTGTTTTAATCGAATCTATCATGGTTAAAATGTAGTTTGAAGTTATAATGGGTTTGTATAGGAAGGTCCTAGAAGGGGGAGAATGGGGGGGAAATGAATATCAAATATCTAAATACTGAATGAAGAAATTCAAAAACTGTCATGGGTGTTCCCAAAAGCCTGATTAGACGATAAAATGACAAAACATTTTTTTGAAAGTGAAATATCCCTTTAAGTACATTTTACTCATATACAATAGATCAGTGTTTCTCAAACTTTCAATTTCAAGGTCTCCCCTTAACTCTTGACAGTAGAGCCCGACCGATACCATTTTTTCCGACCGATACCGATATCCGATGTTGGAGAGTGCTAGAGCACCGATACCGATACGATACCGATGTTTTGTAAAAAAAAAAAATATTCATTTAAGATCATTTAATTGACAGCTCGCCCCTCGGATAAATGGTCAGATTATTGCTTTTTTTGTGCTTTTCATGTCAAACTTTAAGTTTGGTCGCAGTTATCAATTTCTATTGCTTGTTGGATAATAATACTCTTTTAATTTGGGGGTTCTGCTGTGTTTTGTCTCGTTTATGAATTAATATGTGTCTTTTATCCAAACGTAAATGCATTGCCAAGCAATTAAACAACACAAGTTCTATAGTCTATAGTCAGACATCTATATTTCTCTGTGGATTTTCACATAGGCCTACACACCTTCCTCCACCGCAACATGAAAAATCAGAGTTAGACAGTGCATGTGGTGAGTGAACAACACACGAGAGGCAGCAGCTCCAGTAGTGTTGGCTTGCATCTTGGACTATTATACTGCACTCTGCTGGATAATTCTGGTATTGCCCACACATAGGCCTATATAACTCAGGGTTTCATGCTCTATCCGCAGACACGTTACAGACAATTAACTCAGTTACTGCCAATATGCCTTCTTTGGGTTCTCCCTGCCATAAATCTCCATAGACTTCCATGTAATTTATAGTGCACAGATCATGCACGCCCATGCACAGAGCATGCACCATGTTTGTGCAGGCTGTTCACAGCTTTCAAACAAAAAAATCAGATTGGAAATCCGTTCAGGCATTCTTGAGAAAATAGCCATTATGTTTTACGTTTCATGTTATGTAAGCAAAGATGGCTGCCCTGTATGAAAGATGGGGTTGTATGGGGGGTGGAACATGCAAAATCGCGATTGAAATCATGTTTATTAGATTTAATGGGGTCAAAAAAAAAAAAAATCAAAAAAAAATAAATATCGGTATCGGTGGAATAATTGACCGATACCGATACCGATACCGATACCTCCAAAACGACCGATATATCGAATTGACCGATATATCGGTCGGGCTCTACTTGACAGTGTACAAATGGAACCAAATGGACCCGTCATTTCTACACTGTACAGACTTCTATGGGTCAATTTAGACCCCCCTATAAAGGAACCCACAGAGTCCCTGGAATCCACTTTGAGAACCACTGCCATAGATATAAAGGCATTCCTGAGGATTTCGTTCTTATTTTTTGTGACATGGGAGTTGTGGAGGATGAGTTTCATTTTGTTTTTCACTGTCCAGTGTACAATGATGAAATACATTCTTTCTTTGATATACTATAAGAATCCAGATGTGTATTTGATGTCTGAATGTTGTAGGCTATGTAGGCTGTTAACTCTTATTCACTCAAGGCTCAGAACACCATTGACGAGTCACTCGCCAAAGCGTTGTTTCAGTAGTTTACGGGGAAAAAAAAAAAGAAAGAAAAAACTCACTGCTTTGTGTTTTTTTTGGGGCGAAAACAATCTACATTCAACTGCCAATAACTCTGCAACGGATTATTGCGACCTTACAGGGAGTGTGCGTGCACAGTTTTGCTGCCATCGTGTCAACAGTGCCAGAGATTAGCTGTCCACAGATGGAAGGACTTGTTGGGGTTGGGGAGTTGATTTTCATACCACACTAATCACAGGACGTTTTTGCATCCTTCCAACAACTTGCAGATGAATATTCCATTCCCAATTTTTTTTAGATTTACAAGTCCGTAACTTTGTCCGTAGTACATTTCCTGCCTTTCCCAACTTACCAGATGACACTACCCTAGACACTTTCTTGGCCCCATTACCATCTCTTAAAACACATACACAGCCATTTACAATATGCTTGTGCGCCTATACTGCCAGGAATATTATTAATTTCCAAGTTATGAGTACAGAAACCCAGCAGGCTTAAGTATGATTGCAGACTGTAGTACACATACTATACCACTAGAGAGTGCCCAACGATTAGGTCTTCCAGGCTGGACCAGCCTGGACCACGTGTGGACCATAATGGCCGCCTAATGGGCGCCGCCATTAGGGGCCGGTCCGGACGAACGGGAGCGATCCCGGACGCTGTGCGCGTCGTGCGCACGCCGTGTACAATCGTTTTTGCTCCTGGGTGACCACTCTGTCAGCCCAGCCACTTTTTTCCGAATGAAAATCCGTCTAAATATGGTAAAGTTTGATAAAGAAACGTTAGCTTTCCATGCTAAAAAAAGGCCTATGCTATGTTATGGGCAAACGATTTCCAGGTTACGTCATCGATGATCCATCGCAGAATCATTCTTTAGACTGAAATGAAGCTAGAAAGGTCAGTTCTTGCTCTAAAAATGTCAAAAAAATACCCAAAAAATCAGAAAATCATCAGCAAGGCGACGTTTGGCGATCTGGCTGCCTCAGCCCCCCCCAAAATTGGCGATTTGGCTGGCTAAGAGTTAAGGGTGCAATCTCACAGATTTATGAAGATACACAACTATTGGACTGACATCTTCCACTCTATATCAGGCATAGTGGGGCAAAGAGTGGAGCCTACCCCCTTGGGTGCTCTGTTTGGGGTCTTCCCCTCACTACCATCTCTCTCCAAATTGGAGAAGGATGTTTTGGCCTTCGTTACTCTGTTGGCCAGGAGACTAATTCTAATTAACTGGAAATCCCCTACCCCTCCCTCATACACTCACTGGTTGAGAGACACTTTGCACTGTCTCAAATTGGAGAAAATTAGACTTGCACTAAATGGCTCCACCGAGAAATTTGGGAAGGTATGGGGTCCTTTGTTCTAAATCTGAATCCAGCTCTAATTGAGGATATACTGTACTACGAGGATGCATGAGGTCCATTGGAGTTTGGATATGATGGGTTTGCTGTGTCGGGTGCGTTGTCCTGCTATGCGGATTATATGTATTTCATAGATATGGATATGTGTTGTTTGACTGATGTTTTTTTTTTTTCTGTTTGTGCTCACTTGTGTCTGTAACAACCTATTTTCTTTATCCTTCCTATATATTTTGTTATTGTCGTTTTGAGTGAAAACTTCAATCCTTGTACCACTGTTGTATATTTGATGTTTGTACACAGGGCTTAAAGCAAAAAAGTCCCGAGACGGAAATTTATTTTGCAACCCCCCCCCCCCCCCCCCCCTTGAAAAACGTCTTTTTTTTTTTACCGTTGATGCCATAGGCTATAACAGATTTCGGACACCAGGACCTGAATGGACATGTCAACCTTTTCATCCAGCCAAGTCGACCCGTGCTGAGCAGCCTTCCTTGAGTTCCTTCACAACTAAACTAACCGCTCCATATTGTCGCTGACTGAACCAATACCACACGTGGGTAATGTTATGTGAGAAACAATGCGACGTAGTGGAGAAACCTCCGCCTACTGCCATGAACACCAATCTTATATCTATGCATCGTTCCCAAATGAAACACCACCCCGGCCCGAAGTATTGCATTAGCATCTGTATGGATAACTTTTGTGAGTGACAAATAAATACCCTCGAATTTCTGATTTGCAAACATAACAAGTGTTCCGTTGCCTATTTTAATGCAAGATAATGTAAGCAAACATGATGTATTGTCAATTACGGCTGCCTTCTCTGTAAACACACTTTTAGATAATATAGCCTACGCCTACCTGCTGTTTACATGGCGTAAAACTCCAGTGACTTCCATTATTCCTGTGATTTCTTTTGGACACTGCTATCCATACAGAGAGAGCGACGTCTCAAATCGCCCATTACCTTGCAGCATGACATAATAACACCACCAGTGCAGCCGAGCGGAGGTCGCAAAAGTTTAACACACTTCCAAACGGTGTACATCGTTTAAGCCATAGGAGCATGATTTTCTATTCTTATGATAAATATGAACTTTAGCCAAACTATTGCGAGTAATCCACGTGATGTTTTGTTGTGCATCGTCGTAGCTACTCGCTTCCCGGTACAGCTGCAACAACCTTGCTAACAAACAGAGCCATTTCCTCTCAGTACAGCGAGCGGATTTCAAAATAAGAGCCACCGTAATCTGATCAAGTCAACAGTCAAGTCACGTCTACTGGTTTTATTTTTAAGTCTACTTACAGGAAGTAGTTGGACTAAACTGAATTAGAAGTACATGACACACCAGCACTCTGTACCGCACCACAGTGGAACGGATGCTATAAAAATAATTAGCGCAGATGGCTCGACTTTTTTATTTTTTTGCGAATCTGCTCTTAAATAGCCCCAAGGGACTCCTCAAGACGGAAATCCGTCCCCAGGACGGAGAACTTTAAGCCCTGTTGTACAAAAGAAGCTGCTACTCTTATTATCGTACCACTTCATTGTCTTAAATGCTTCATTTGAAAATCAAATAAACAAGGTTTAAAAAATAAATAAATACATAAATAAAAAAGCAATACTGGCAGCATAGGGTGAAGAGTAGAACAAAGGATTTCATGAATTAGCAAACTTTTTAGAAAAAGGCTGATGCACACCTTAAAAGGTCAGGTGCGTAGGATGAAAACGGTGCATACAGGTATATTCAGGACAGTCAATGTCTTTGATTTCACCATCAGAGATCCTATTATGACTCAAACCCCATGATGGACAGTTAGTGTCTCTGTGTGTGTGCGTGTGTGCGTGTGTGTGTGTGTGTGCGTGCGCGCGTGCGTGTGTGTGTGTGTGTGTGTGTGTGTGTGTGTACTAGGGCATTAATGACTTGTGATTTTTGCAAGTCGACTCGACTCAGTAAAAAGTCGAGTTGAAGTCGACTTTATCGTTTGATGACGTCGTCACATCACACACGACCCCCCAATTATTTTGGGGGGTTCCCAGATGATTAACTTAATGTGAAACATTGTTTTCTCACTCAACTGTAAACAAACCAACATAAAGTTTAAGTGTATAGAGAGGTAAGTGTAGAGGTAAGTGTATCTTCACATTTCTAAAGTGCCAATTTAAGGACTTTTTAATACCTCTAAAATGACAAATTAAACATTGGCCAAATTGTCAAATATATAGAGGCAGAAATTGTGAAAATAGCTGATCTACATGCAGATCTACATGCAGATCTACATGCTGATCTACATGCTGATCTACATGCTCACAACGCCTCACGTTGCGAGGCGTTGTGAGCATGTAGATCAGCTATTTTCACAATAGAAAGTATTTATTTTTGAGCGGTGCAAACCGCTCCTATGAACCGCTTTTTTACCAAAATTATGATGTCACTAATGATGATGACATGAGTTAGCTAGACCAATGAAACACTTCGATTCTGTTGATTTGTCCATGATGTCATAGGCTCAGAGGCACCCGATTGGTTCACCCTGATTTAGAACGCGTTTAGGCCGGAGAAAATACGTCATAAAAAATGATGTCATAGACACACGGAGGCACCCGATTGGTTCACTCTTTACGCGCGCACACACACAGAGAAAAGAACAAGTCTTGAAAATCGAAGTCCACAATATATTATACTCCCTAAATATGTTTGCACCGCTAACTTTGCACGGGTGCGATTTTTTTTCCCCCAACTTTGACTTTCTCTGGTGGGAGTCGACTTGTGTAATGAAGTCGACTTGTCGACTTTTTTGTTGATGCCCTAGTGTGTACTGACTCTAGGAGGGCTCATGTGTGTGTGTGTGTGTGTGTGTACTGACTCTAGGAGGGCCCGTGTGTGTGTGTGTGTGTGTGTGTGTGTACTGACTCTACGAGCGCGTGGGCCAGTGATTCGATGTTCTCTCTGTCCAGGTTGGTGGTGGGCTCGTCCAGGGCCAGGATCCCACAGTTCAGACAGAAGGTCTCGGCCAGGGCCAGTCGAATGATCAGCGACGCAAGCACCTACACACACACACAGACACACACACACACAGACAGACACACACACACGCGCACACACACACACTCGTTCAAGCTAAAGCGGAGCTAAAACAGAAGATTTTCTTTTTTCTTTCTTTTTTCCCCCCCGAGCGAGCGCCGTTTTGGTCCGTCGCCAAGGATGTGATATGAAAATGTCATATCACGATTATTGTGTCAATTTACGATTTACGATATTATCGCGATAATTAGAATACCCCCAACATCCATTATCCTGGGGCGGAACATTTGCCAAAAAAATAGCAGATCTACAAGCTCGCAACTGGTCACGTTGCGAGCTTGTAAATCGTCTATTTTTTTGGCAAAGAGATTTGGTAGAGTAGGAAAAAAAAGACTATCAAATACGTATATTATAAGTACGTTTTTTACCAATAGAGGGTTTAAGTGGTACCAGATATGCAGCACAGCAAATAAAAGGTGAATTGATCCCAGTGCATGACAGAGGACGATTTCACGATAAATTAACCCATTTAGGCCTAGAATTATTCAATGCTTTAACCAGTGAAAAATAGCAGATATACAAGCTCACAGCGCGGCACCGAGTGCCGCGCTGCGAGCTTGTAGATCTGCTATTTTTGAAAAAGTCGTGAAAATGTGTGCAAATCTTTGAATATATGTATTTTCAAAGCGAACGTTTGTAACTCAAATTTTGCTTCTGGGTTGTCCCTGGAACTAGATATTTTGAAATGGGGGTCCGTGGCCAAATAAATATCATTTTGGGAGTCCTTCACATGAAAAGGTTTGAGCACCACTGACACAGTAGTCTCTCAAGAACAGACTAACTGTGAAAAGGACCTTTTCTTTGACGATGGCTGGCCAGATTGCTGACATAGAAACAGGTTTTTTTCCCCAAAAATCTTATTAGGATTCAAAAGACACTTATAGAATCGGGTCAAAATTCTAATTTTCACGATTTTTCAAAAAATAGCAGATATACAAGCTCACAGCGCGGCACCGAGTGCCGCGCTGCAAGCTTGTATATCTGCTATTTTTTTTTATATTTAAAGCATAAAATATTGCGTCATATTGTGTTCAGGCCTAAATGGGTTAAATCTCCACGATATGATTTACTGTGAGCGTTTTTTTAATCACGATAAATCGCTTATCGTCCCGTCCCCACCTTCTGTCCAGCGCTGCAGCGGCCTCATGTCCAAGGCTGTGTCTCCCTTCAAAAATAAAATAGCAAAAATATACAAGCTCACAGCGTGCTTCGAGCTTGTAGATCTGCTATTTTTTAAAAATCGTGAAAATGTGTGCCAAGAAACCTATGTTTCCATGTCAGTGATGCTCAAACTTTTTCATGTGAAAGACCCCCCCCCCCCCCCCCATCTCAAAATATTTAGTTCCAGGGACCCCCCCAGAAGCAAAATTTGAGTTACAAATGTTCACTTAAAAAAATACATATATTCAAAGATTTGCGCACATTTTCACGACTTTTCCAAAAATAGCAGATCTACAAGCTCGCAGCGCGGCACTCGGTGCCGCGCTGTGAGCTTGTATATCTGCTATTTTTCAATAGCTAAAGTTACTAGGGCCCCTCCACCTGGGGGCCCTGGTAAGTGTATCTTCACTTACGCTAAAATTAAATCTCCACGATATGATTTACTGCGAGCGTTTTTCTATCACGATAAATGGCTTATCGTCCCATCACCCCACCTTCTGTCCAGCGCTGCAGCGTCCTCTCATGTCCAAGGCCGTGTCTCCCTTCATCATCACCACCCTGTAGTTGTACACCCTCCTCCTCACCCCCGCAGAGTTGGACTCTTCCGCGTCAGACCTGATCTCCACGTATTCAATGTCTGCACCCATGCACACGCGCACACACACACATACATGCACGCACGCACGCACGCACACGCAAAGGAAGGAGGAGTTAAGAGCAGGGGTTTCCAAACGTTTCCAAACCATGTCCTCCAAATAGCCATAGCTTCTGACTAAGGCCCCCCCATTGTGAAATGGCTTAAAAAAACAAATACAGAAATAGCGGAAATAGCTGAACAGAAGTGTATTAGGTGACAGGACAGTGGTCCCTGGTTTAAACAAAAAAGAATACATCATTATTGTAAAGGTTGGACTTGTCAGAGCAGCCAGAATCCTTCAGCGTAATTGGAAAGTTTCAAGAACACCTCGGCTTAAAGAGTGGAATGAGGAAATGATTAAAATGATAATAATGAATCATAATGAATACATGCTGGGCAGTGTGAATGGAGAGGGAAAGTTCTAAGAGATATGGGATAGGTGTAGGGAGTATATGAACCTTAAGGGGAGACATGGCAGGTGAAAAATAGATTGTTTTACTATTTTGCTTCCTAAACATGCCTTCTTTCAAACGAATGCAAAATTAACGTTCAATATACACATATAGATGTTCATTTCATACGTGAAGGTGCCGAGTTAACAGCATTTGTTTTCATACATATTTTAAAAAATATAGATATAGACAATAAAAAATAAATAAAAGATGAATCAAAGAAACATGGCCCCCTCACGTACTAGGAGGGCAGTATGAGTCACCAGAACCGAGGACAGGTGTTTTTGATGAATCTAACATGATTAAAATGGAGTTTGAAGTTACAATTGGTTTGTATAGGATGGGGGTGTGTCCGATCTTTAAAGGCCGTTTTCTCAAAATGTGTTTTTCCTCATACTTAGGTACATAAATCTCCACTTCAGTTGCACCCACATACACCAAACCTTCCAGTTTTATTCTTATCTATACCCTGAAGATATTTACAGAGGGGTTTGTTGATATATCATTCATAGCCTGATTTACATCACATTTTATCACTAAAACATGGCGAAAATGGGTTTTTTATGACTGTTGACACTATTTTATGATTTATGGAGTGATAAAAAGAGATATCTAAAATCCCCTCTGTAATTTGTTTTGTCTCTAATATGTCAAGAAAGGGAAACAATAGTTTTGAACCTGGCATTATCCAGATTTATGTACCTGAAAAGTATGCAAATTGGGCATTATTAGCGCCTCAATGACTCATTCAAAAATCATTAGTCTTGATGTAGGTAATCAACTGGAAAAGTTTCATTGTTGTAGCTATTAGTTTTCTTTTCACCCTATTCACCTGTAGTGTCTCGCCTTTAAAAATGTTCCTACTTGTACTGTACTTGTATTTATTTGATTTATTATTATAATTTTTTTTAAAGAATCCCCAAACTGCACCGACCTGGAACGGGTCAATTCAGAGCAGCTGCGACTGGTTTTTATGTTGCAACTGGTTGCGGTTTGTGAATCATTGATGTGGACTGGACTTTAAAGCATTGGTTCCCAAACATTTTAGCTTGTGACTATTAGAAGCAGACAGGGGCGTCACACCAAATTCTGGGCCCTGGGTACAAGGATTCACTGCGGGCCCCCCATGAATGTTAACTATTGAAAAATAGCAGATATACAAGCTCACAGCGCGCTGCGAGCTTGTAGATCTGCTATTTTTGAAAAATCGTGAAAATGTGTGCCAAGAAACCTGTTTCCATGTCAGTGATGCTCAAACTTTTTCATGTGAAAGACCCCCCCCCCATCTCAAAATATTTAGTTCCAGGGACCCCCCAGAAGCAAAATTTGAGTTACAAATGTTCACTTAAAAAAATACATATATTCAAAGATTTGCGCACATTTTCACGACTTTTCCAAAAATAGCATATCTACAAGCTAGCAGCGCGGCACTCGGTGCCGCGCTGTGAGCTTGTATATCTGCTATTTTTCAATAGCTAAAGTTACTAGGGCCCCTCCACCTGAGGCCCTGGTAACTCAGTCCCACTTTCCTACACCTTGTGACGCCCCTGGAAGCAGACATTGTGAAAATAGATCTACATGCTCACAACGCCGTTGGAGCATGGGAACGCTTGCATAGGGAGATGGATGAAGAAGGAAGAGACAAACACCTTGGCCCCTGTAGGTGCTGCGCCACAGATCCCTGATGATCTTATTGATCTCATCCATCTTCATGCTGTGGAACTTCATGATGGTTCTGGGGAGACAAACAGACACACAATCAAATAGAGCTTAGGCACAGTGCAATCCTTACAGATAGATACTTAGGCTTTATTGGGATTATTGAATGCTTTAGCTATTGAAAAATAGCAGATATACAAGCTCACAGCGCGGCGCTGCGAGCTTGTAGATCTGCTATTTTTGAAAAAAGTCGTAAAAAATGTGTGCAAATCTTTGAATATATGTGTTTTCAAAGCGAACGTTTGTAACTCAAATTTTGCTTCTGGGTGGTCCCTCCCTGGAACTAAATATTTTGAGATGGGGGTCCGTGGCCAAATGAATATCATTTTGGGGGTCCTTCACATGAAAAGGTTTGAGAACCACTGACATAGCTGTCTCTCAAGAACAGACTAACTGAGCTCCAGTTAAGTGAAAAGGACCTTTTCTTTGACGATGGCTGGCCAGATTGCTGACATAGAAACATAGGTTTTTCAAAAAAACATAGAAGGATTCAAAAGACACTTATAGAATCGGGTCAAATTTCTAATTTTCAAAAATAGCAGATCTACAAGCTCGCAGCGCGACACTCGGTGCCGCGCTGTGAGCTTGTATATCTGCTATTTTTCAGTAGAGTAACTAAAAACATGTGCTTAAGTCGAATTTTGAGGTATTTGTACTTTACTGGAGTATGTCCAACGTTCGGTACTTTTATTTCTACTCCACTACATCTCAGTGGAAAATATTGTACTTTTACTCCACTACATTTGTTTGAACGGTTTTCTGAAAAGATTTGCTCAAATTTTCAAGTTTTTTCAAAAATAGCTCATAGCGAGTTTGTTTGTATATCTGCTATTTTTGAATAGCCAAAGTGTAAAAAAATAATACTTAAAGTAATAGTGAAAAAAGGGCTCGACAAGGTGCCATTACCCTCACCAGCAGCCATAAAGCATCATTGTATGCAACCTTTAGTTTTTGCATGCTGCTAGCCTTGTAGTTGCTCCACAGGTGAGCAGTACACAACGGTGTACAAATGCCATAGACTGTAAAAAAATAAAATATGGACGGTGCGAAGCCATTGGTTTCTATGTGGCGAAAATGGCGCTTTTTTTGTCCCTTGTATGGGTCGCCATCATTGTTTGAATGGTACCCCAGGAATCATAAGGAATGCTATGGCTGCCAACGGTCACATGCAACCGCAGGGATACATGGGAGAATGTGGTCGGAGCCTCCCGAAATAAAGCACACAAAGAAGAACACAGCCGGCTGGTATCAGTTTAGTTGGCAACTTTATCATCAATTTTAACATAAATGGGACCATATTTGCACAAAACGTATATCATGGTAATTGAAAGGCAGTTTTTCACTAGCGACAGGAACCGTAAAGTATTTATGACGATGTTTATTAAAGGAGCTATAGTCAACTTTTTCTTGAAAAACGGATGCTAAAATAAAAATAATGTTTCGAAAATATTTTATAAAAAAATAAGCTTCATATATGTGTTTCTATTCAAAAATGACCACAAAAAGCGTAAAATAATGATAAAATAATTATTTTGGCCATTGTCAGACTGACACTTTGTTTACATTCTAGTCTATAGACTAGGATGTAAACAAAGTGTCGGCCCTACAATGAAAAAGTTGACTATAGCTCCTTTAAGGTTAGAAAAATCAAAGAGGAAAATGAATGGGGTCCAGTGGAGAAAAACATTTTTTTGGTACCTCGCGGGAGGGAAAACAGCGTAACTAGCGGCCAATCATGGGATCTTTCTCTTCCGGGAAAGCTTCATGAATAATCCAGCCAACAACACGCCTGACAAATGCCTTAGAAATTGAGAACTTGACATCTGCAGAGCACTTGTGTTTGCCTGGGCATACAGTTTGCACTTTGCAGCACTGCCAATGGATGTCTTTGTCATCTGTGAGATCAGAGATAAAATGACCACGGTGCTTAATCTCACCGCACCCAAGAAGAATTTTACTTGCTACCGAGAATTGAACAATCATACTGGGAACAAATCCCCAGAAGCGGTTGTACGCCTGGGAAAAGATGGCTAATCATCCTTGTACCTAGGGTGGTTGACAACTGTATCACCGATGACACAGCCAGTTTGACACGAGTTCAGTTTCCTAGACAGAAAATGACTGAATCTGTAGGGCAACAGATAAGGACAACTTTGGATGTTTACATGCAGTCCACAGTCATAAGTTCATATCTAGACAATAATATAAGTTGCTTTTTGAAAAGGTAGATCTGGGAATAACTTATAACTTAAAGTTATACCATGTAACTTATTTTATAAAACAAATCTTAAAATTGTCCTAACTGTTAAATCGCTAAAGTTTTAGAACACCCACTCCGTTATTTTCAGCTTCTAAAGCCTTCTCTTTATATGTTTTCTATGATCCTTGCCGGGGTCCGGTTTTCGCGGAAAAATAGCGTCATCTGCATCATCTGTATACATTGGCCAATCACATCGCGGATCATACACACATGATACACTACCGGCCAATCACAGCTTATCTGCCATGGTCTTCAGGAAGTAGCCTCGCTCAGCTACAGTGTTTACCATGGTGAAGGATTCTTAACCTCTTAATCCCTAAATCCTGGCCAGAAAATTACGTTCTACCATGCGTTCTACCCCTCCACGGATTTGTATCGGTCGCGGTGGTTTGCGGCGCCGCTCCGGTGGTCCGCGACGACTCCGGGCGAAAAACTTCCGAAAAAAGCAATACCGCTACTGACCACTAGTTTAGCAACTTACACAGTATAGCTTTAAGTTACTATAACTGCTGAAAAAGCAGCTGTACGGATATGAATAATCATGCCATCAATGAGTATGACTATTTGTACATATTGTATATTAATTGTACTTGGTATAATATTAAAAAGCAGCTAGTGAGGTCCTGGAAGCCTCACTAACAGTTAAATATTACATTAAATGTATATTGATGATAAAAGTGTTTTTATATTTGTTATGGAGCAGGGTGGACTTGACTCCTGTCATCACAATATGTTATTCACTGGATTTTTTCTGAATGTGGGGGCGGAGTGGATTTATAGCTGTTCAATCACTGAGTTCCAAAATGTATATAGCATTTATTGTTTATAAGAATGCCAAATTTCAACAATAAAAAGGTACCGTTTATCCACATTATTTGAATTTCCAGCATTTTCAGTCCTAAACCAAGTTTTCTATATTCTTTAAATGTTTTAATTGTTGTTGGTGGAAATCTTGTCCAAAACCCTTCCTTTTTTATTGTAATTTCCAAAATATTTCTAAAATAGTGAAAATAGCCAATCTACAAGTGCACAATGCGTGCTTGCAGATTTTCAATACTGTGCAACACTCTAATTTACAAAAATAAAATAATCAAGCTGATCTGAATGTATGGCTGACTGATTCTTTCATTGTGGCTCTTCACAGGACAGAATCCAAACATAACACAGGATCTGAATTCAGGTTGGACCTCATTTTTCAACCGTAAGCCTCTGAGATTCATGTTGAGCTAAAAAATAATAATAGTAATAGTTTGGAAGTCAGACAAGAAAACCACATATGAAACTCACACAGAGCAACTCACGACTCGGGCTGCCCGATTATGACTAAAATGATTATCCAGATGATGTTGCTTAATAATGTAATCATGTTTATTGATCATGAATGCTGATTACAATGATGTTTGCCTGGGAAAATGGTTTTGTACTATTTTCAATGCTTTTGTTCTACATTATGCTTTAATATCACGGTCTGCCATATCTTTGCCAAATAGTCAGCCGGGAAGAAACCTTGTACAGTATCATTTAAACTTTTTTTTACCCCCCGGTAAATTAATGCATACAACAGTGTCTCACAAAAGTAGTTAAAGCTATACTGTGTAAGTTGCTCAACTAGTGGTCAGAGCTGTATGGCAAACCGCGGTCGCGTTCGCGTCTTTCGGCCGGTTTTCGCCGCGGACCGGGCCTCTCGCCACCGCGTCTGCATGCAGCTCGCCGAGATCTATCTTTAGATGGGTCCCTGGTTCCTGTGCGTTCAGGCATTCCGGAGAAACGGACTCCTTCACCCGAGAATATGGTGTTGTTATGTTGAGGCAAGCTACTTCCTGAGAAGTCAGCAAGATGCGCCTGTGATTGGCCGGTAGTGTACCATGTGTTAATGAACGGCGATATGATTGGCCAACGTATACACATGATGCAGATGACGTCATTTTGCCGCGGAATTCTCCCCCCCTCACGGCTCATAGAAAACATATAAAGAGAAGGCTTTAGAAGCTGAAATTAACGGAGTGGGGGTTCTAAAACTTTAGCAATTTAACAGCTAGGACAATTTTAAGATTTGTTTTATAAAAAAAGTTACATGGTATAACTTTAAAGTATCAGCCATACAAGCAATGTAGGGCAATGTCAACACGTTCATATTTTTCAATATTTTATATTAGTATTTGAAAATGTTCCAGCCGACAGCAACGATGTGGGTGTCAACACGATGATCACAGGTCTTGGAATGAATAATGAATCCAATACTTTCAATCTGTGGTAGGCCTATACGTGGTTTTGGGTGATGAAAGTGTTGACTCATCGTGACATATTTTGCCAAAGCGTCGTTCTACGAAAGATCAGAACAATGATAAACGCTAATTAGAAAGCAGAGGCTGGTAAAAAGAAGAAAAGAAAAAAAAAGAAGAAAAAGATAAAAGAATAACCAGTGCCACATTCCTTTAGTTTAACCCATTTAGGCCTGGGATTATTGACTGCTTTAAATATTGAAAAATAGCAGATATACAAGCTCACAGCGCGGCACCGAGTGCCGCTCTGCGAGCGCTGCGAGCTTGTAGATCTGCTATATTTGAAAAAGTTGTGAAAATGTGTGCAAATCTTTGAATATATGTATTTTTAAAGAGAATGTTTAACTCAAATTTTGCTTCTGGGTGGTCCCTGGAACTAGATATTTTGTGATGGGGGGGGGGGTTCCTTGGTCAAATACATGTCATTTTGGGGGTCCTTCACATGAAAAAGTTTGAGAACCACTGACATAGTAGTCTCTCAAGAACAGACTAACTGAGCTCCAGTTAAGTGAAAAGGACCTTTTCTTTGAAGGATTCAAAAGACACTTATAGAATCGGGTCAACATTCTAATTTTCACGACTTGGTGCCGCGCTGTGAGCTTGTAGATCTGCTATTTTTCAATAGTTAAAGCATAACATAATGATACACAATAATGTGTACCCGTTCTAAAATTAAACTGGACTGGACTGCTTTTTTCGGTGTACACCAAAATCCCCCAAATCTCCTGTGCTGTTTTCGACATTTATCTTAAAATCTGGAGATTCACCTATAATGGCATCATGCCCCCAAAACAGGTTAAAAAAAGAATAAACTGTCAATATTTTATATGTTACAACAACTCATGATGCCGCCCTTAAACAGATCTAACTTGCTTTATACATTACAACTCCATTATACAGCCCGGAAACATAGCGTTTCAGTGGTGTTTGTGCATTCGGAAGCCTGATACAGAACTGTGTGAAATGTGACTGACGGATGCATTGGTAGATACAGTGGGGAAATTAAGTATTCGATACACTGCCGATTTAGCAGGTTAGCCCACTTACAAAAAATGGAGAGATCTGCAATTATTATCATAGGTATACTTCAACTATGAGACAGAATAAAAAAAAAAGGTAACAACTTCAAACGTGGGTCAATAGGATGCAATTAATACAGGTAAGGAGTGTAGAATAGGAGGGCTTCTAAAAGAACATTTTACAGTTCTGTGAGAGCCAGAATTCTTGCTAATTAGTAGGTGATCAAATACTTATTTCATGCAATGAAATGCAAATGAATTATTTAAAAATCATACAATGTGATTTCCTGGAATTTCTTTTTAGATTTTGTCTCTCATAGTTGAAGTATACCTACGATGAAAATTGCAGACCTCTCCATTTTTTGTAAGCGGGCAAACCTACTAAATCGGCAGTGTATCAAATACTTATTTCCCCCACTGTAGCTGGATTCTAACTCCGGGCTTTGCAATTAGTGAATGGGCAACACATTAAACAAATGCTGTACATATTTGGACAACTTATGCAATTCCATATCAAGACTGGAAAGGCTGAAGACATCGGCTGCTCAGACATAGAAGGACAAAAGCAGGGACACTTTGGCGTGGTTTGGTTAGCTGTAGCTGCTTGCACTTTCATCCGACTTAAAAAGCTGGCTATTGGTTTTACAGAAGTATGCAGTGTCTCTAGACTGTCATGATCAATGTGCTATTGGTCTCAACAGCAGCCTACAGCAGTGGTTCTCAAACTTTGATATTTGAAGGTCTCCCCTTAACAACTTGGGGGCCAAACTCGTTCAGTAACGAGATACGGCCGCTGGAGGTCGCTGTGCCAAAACTCAATTGTCTCGTCCCTCAACGAGACAAAGGGTTAACTTGGTTACATGCAGCTGCATGCATCCTGTGTACCCTGTGAAAGACCCTGGTCCATACGTCATAACCATAGAGTATATATAAAATAGAGAGCGGACGAGCCCCGCCCCCACTATCATTTCAATGCAAGTGCTCAGTGGCGTTTTGAAGCAACGGCTACGTGCTAGCATGTAGCTAATCCAGGTGCATTCTGGGGGAAATTGGCCACTATTCGAGACCACAAATGACGTCACGCTGCTCTCCGCTCACAGGAAGGATACCCTGGTAGTGGGGCCAAACCCCCAGAATGCACCTGGATTAGCTACATGCTAGCACGTAGCCGTTGCTTCAAATCTAGCCCTGGGTTCTGGGGGCTTGGTCATAACGTGGCTCGCGGAGAAACAAAATGGCGCGTCTAGGCTGCATTGATTTCTATTCTATGCTGAAACATAAAAAGGGCTTTATCTATGAATAAGGTGCAAAGAACGCCAGGGAAGCAGAGATCTGCCTGTTTTCACGGCGACACTTTACCGCGATGGTCGGCCCCGGTTTGGATTTTAGTTTTGCGAGCGTTTGTAAACAAATGGATTATCCTCCTCAATCGTCAGCGGACACTCACGTGCACACGCACAAAGTTTCCGAGGCTCTTCAAAATTAAAGCGTAAGTGAACGACGGCAGCAGCAACAGCTAGAAATGTTAGAAACCTTGGCTTCCCATGTGTTAACTGTAACAGTGTACAAATGGAACCAAATGGACCCGTTACTTGTAAGGGTCAATTTGGAGAGTCCCCGAAATCCACTTTGAGAAACACTGGCCTACAGTGTCTGGATCAGTTACTTTTGAAGTCAGATGAAAATGACTCATAACCAATCGTAATCAGAAAGAATTTCTGATTCTGACTCGTAAGATCAAAGTTCTGATGGTGTTGCGACTGTTGTCAGAGACAAACAGAGATGCTATCCGACCGACACCACCGCACCTTTCTTTCTTTGAATTAGTGATCCTACAGTCTAGCAGCACTGGTAGTGCAACAAACAGAGATTGCTTGCCTCTACGACGTCACTGCAGTGACCAAAATTGCAGACAAGATCGTCACTGGATGCCTCCCTCCCACACCATTAATAGTTTGAGTTGCTTTCATCTGCATTCCGCAGCTTTTGAAGTCCACAGACCAACACTCGCTCATTAACCCATTTAGGCCTAGAATTATTGAATGCTTTAACCAGTGAAAAATAGCAGATATACAAGCTGCGAGCTTGTAGATCTGCTATTTTTGAAAAAAATCGTGAAAATGTGAGCAAATCTTTGAATATATGTATTTTCAAAGCGAACGTTTGTAACTCAAATTTTGCTTCTGGGTGGTCCCTGGAACTAGATATTTTGAGATGGGAGTCCGTGGCTAAATACATATCATTTTGGGGGTCCTTCACATGAAAAGGTTTGAGAACCACTGACATAGTAGTCTCTACAAGAACAGACCAACTGAGCTCCAATTAAGTGAAAAGGACCTTTTCTTTGACGATGGCTGGCCAGATTGCTGACATAGAAACATGGGTTTTTCAAAAAAATCTTAGAAGGATTCAAAAGACACTTATAGAATCTGGTCAAAATTCGAATTTTCACGATTTTTCAAAAATAGCAGATCTACAAGCTCGCAGCGCGGCACTCGGTGCCGCGCTGTGAGCTTGTATATCTGCTATTTTTCAATAGTTAAAGCAATAAAATAATGATACACAATGTAGTGTACCCGTTCTGAATGGATTAATTCCTTCAGTCATCAGACAGTCACCGAGTATCACAGGAAACGGAGATAAGGTGCAATAAGTAGGTCAAACATGTGACCTCATTCCATGTCATTTCAAAATATACATGACGACAAGTGATTTCACTTCAGTTTTGTGTGCTATAACTGCGTTTAGTAAACATTTGTGTTCTTTCATTTGGTCTGTATCGTTTTCTTTCTAATAGAGTAGTTAAAGATAAGATCAAGCGCTCGGGTGGCACGGTGGTAAAGTCCCTTGCTCACCACCAACGAAGGTTGTGGGTTTGAATCCCCTGTGGTGCTCACTGGCAGGTGAGTCAGGAGGATACAACAGCAGTGACAACACACAGAAATGTGTGTGGGGAGGAATCAATTATAACAACTAAATCGGGGCAAAAAAAGAAAACTAAATTATTGGCAACTCTAAATTAGGAAGGGGGAAAAAATAAGTTAAGAAAGACCGGTTTCATGAAGAAAATGAAAAAAGAAAAGGGGGTAGGGGAACGAGCAAATTTTGTTGAGACAGTTAATTACATGTATGTTTGCCAATTGCTCACAAGATGAAAAAAGACGTTTCCTAAGCGCTACTGGTATGCTTCAGACCACCGGTGCTCATGGAAGGGAATAATGTTCAAGAGGGAGGAAGACTATGCCAAAAATGTAAAAGAAATGCAAAAAAAAAAAAAAAAAAAAAATCCAGCTCCAGGCACTCAAGGTGGATTTAGTTGGTTAACACATGAGCTGCTAAGGTTTATAACATTTCTAGCTGTTGCTGGCGCCACCATTCACTTACGCTTTATTTTGAAGTGCCTCGGAAGCTTCGTGCGTGTGCACGTGGGTGTCCGCTGACGATTGAGGAAGATAATCCCTTTGTTTACAAAAGCTCGCGAAACTATAATCCAAAACGGGGCCGACCATCGCGGTAAAGTGTCGCCGTGAAAACAATCAGATCTCTCCTTCCCTGGCGCTCTATTCATCTGATTCAGAGATAAAGCCCTTCTTATGTTTCAAAGTAGAATTTGAAGCAATGTAAGCTGCCTCCACCATTTTCTGCCCATCACTGCCTGAGCTGCGGGGTTACGTAATGGACTCGGGTCATTCAGAGGGCAGCCAGCAGCTTGTACAGTTAACCCTATGCTGCCTCGTCTGTCGACGAGATAACTCCTTTTGGCACAGTGACACCTAGTGGCCTTGTCTCGTCCCTGAACGAGTTTGGCTCCCCAGGTGTTAAAGGCCATTATTAAATGTTGGCTACAGACATTAAACATTTCCTAACGTAGGTGTGTGTGATGTGTTATTTTAATTAAAATAAAGAAATAATAATCTAAAAGTAGATTATTCACTGTGAATAAAAGCATCAACCTGCCTCAATGATGCATCAACCGTATGGATCCTTCAATGTGAAATATTCACAGACACATGATCAGATTGCATAAACACCTTGAGTCATTTGGTATTTATATATTGGTATATTTAAATCATTGGTATGTGGGATTTCCACACACCATCAGCTCGAGTGATATCTGCAGACAAGTAATTAACACACGCAAGTGATATCTGCAGATAAGTTATGAACGCACACACGTCTTTAAAGTTTAAATACAGTAGCATAAATTGACTATGAAGTCCAAGCAACAGTTGACAACTAATCGATTTAGTAGATTATAAAAATAATTTGTTTTTGTTTTTCTTTCTGCGTGTGTGTGTGTGTGTGTGTGTGTGTGTGTGTGCATGCGTAGAGCACTCACTGGTCCAGTGCTTTGTAGTAAAGGTCTAAGTCCTTGCTGACCAGCTCAGTGGTTCTCATGGTGATCATCTTGTCTCTGTAGAGTTCATCAGCTTTGTCATATTGCTCTTCTCGCAGCTCCCTCCTGCAGAAAACCCGTACAATATATAACAATAATTATAATTTTCACAATTTCTCAAAAATAGCAGATCTACAAGCTCGCAGCGCGGCACTCGGTGCCGCGCTGTGAGCTTGTATATCTGCTATTTTTCAATGGTTAAAGCATAAAATAATGATACACAATATAGTGTACCCGTTCTAAATGGGTTAAAACTTAGACTCCAGGGGAGGAGACAACGAAAGATGATAATTATTTTTTATTTTAAATGATCTTATACATTGTATGATGATGTGTAAAACTAAGTAAATAGCAAAAGAAATAGCAGACAGCGACGATGTGTTGTGTTCACAGGGTGGATCTGGCCTCTGTCAATAATGTATTTATGAGCAGGAAGATCCCGGTCATGGTGCCATGGCTGGCAAGTTGTGGTACCCATCTGACCACTTAACACTTAAAATGGCAGGCAGTTTAGTGGCCAGATGTGTGGACCGCGAACGCCTCCACACAAGTGGGCCCTGATCCAGTCCAGGTTGAGTGAATCTGAATCTAACCTGAAGCGCAGCATCTCATCTTCAAAGCCCTTCTGGCGACCCAGAGCCATGCTGCGGTTCCTCTTCAGGTCCTCGATTTTGCGGTCCACCTCACGACGCTCCCTGGAAAATAAAATAAAACGGGGGAAACACAAGATAAGAAAAAAAAAAAAAACATCTCAGGGAACATCTCCAGAGAACTGATGAATCGCTACGGTTTAATCAGCCATGATAAAGGCGGTGTTCTCTGAAGATATGAGTCAAAATATTAGCCAGTATACTCATCTGGGTGATAAACAGATGCTTAGATCAGTGGGATTAGTTTAACCCATTTAGGTCTAGAATTATTGAATGCTTTAACCAGTGAAAAATAGCAGATATACAAGCTTGCAGCGCGGCACCGAGTGCCGCGAGCTTGTAGATCTGCTATTTTTTTAAAAGTCGTAAAAAATGTGTGCAAATCTTGGAATATATGTGTTTTCAAAGCGAACGTTTGTAACTCAAATTTTGCTTCTGGGTGGTCCCTGGAACTAAATATTTTGAGATGGGGGTCCGTGGCCAAATAAATATCATTTTGGGGGTCCTTCACATGAAAAGGTTTGAGAACCTCTGACATAGTAGTCTCTCAAGAACAGACTAACTGAGCTCCATTTAAGTGAAAAGGACCTTTTCTTTGACGATGGCTGGCCAGATTGCTGACATAGAAACATAGGTTTTTCAAAAAATCTTAGAAGGATTCAAAAGACACTCATAGAATTGGGTCAAAATTATAATTTTCAAAATTTTTCAAAAATAGCAGATCTACAAGCTCGCAGCGCGGCACTCGGTGCCGCGCTGTGAGCTTGTAGATCTGCTATTTTTCAATAGTTAAAGCATAAAATAATGATACACAATACAGTGTACCCGTTCTAAATGGGTTAAAACTTAGACTCCAGGGGAGGAGACAACTAAAAGATGAGAACCACTGCCATAGATACTAATACCTGGGAAGGGAACTCCACCACATAATACTTCAGTTGACCGGGGCCCCCCAGGGGTCTATTTGGTCCACCCCTGTTTTCCCTTTACACCAAATCTCTTTGATGAAAATAGCAGACCTAAAAGCTCACTTTAAGTCACGCTGTGATGCTTTGTACGTTTGTAGATGTTCTATTTTCACCCAGAAGGTTCAACATAAGAATTCCAGAGTAGGCCAATAGAAAATGATTGACTCTTGAATTCATAATTCAAAATGATTTAACCATGAAACTTGGTTGCAGAATTCAAACATCTTATTTGATCAGTTGTTGCCACCTGGCTCTCATCTCCTCACAAATTCACAACAGTTAATACAACCAGAACAATGTACAATCCCCTTGTAGTGGGAGCGTGTCTCTATTTCTACAAGTCATCTTTTCGACAACCAAACCTAACCCTATCCTCCGTGGGGTGAGTAGCGATACCTGCCGGCGCTCTGTTGTCGAAATGAAATGATGTAAATGCAGCTGAAAAATGAATGTTGCCGGGTCCTAGCCCTTGGCATGCCCTAAAGCCTAAAGAGTTCAAAACTTTTAATTTCTATCTGAGTGCATCAGTTTAGGATTATGGGCCGATAAAAAAAAGTGAACGAAAAAATCACTTTGATATCTGATCTTTCATCATAGAATTACCTCAGAAAGCACTGTGTCAATAAGAAATATCATTTTTGATAAATCAAATAATATCTTTTAACACCCAAAATCCAATCAGTTCGGATTTATTTTTTACACTTGGGCCCTGAGGATTTATTGGAATGCAACAACGCGTTGTCATAAGACTGTAAATATTATAACCAAAACTGTACATTTGTGCTAAAATACATAAATACATTTTCGGTGCCAACGTCATTTTGATGGAGTGTCAGGGCATACACTCCTGAAGTCGCGAACATAAATTATGCTTAAAGGGATATTACACTTTCAAAGTCATTTTATCGTCTAATCAGGCTTTTATGAACACCCTGAACAGTTTTTAATTTGCTTGATTCAATATTTAGATATTTGATGTAAATGTTACCAGGCCCGACACGCCCAGGCCCTCTCCACATACACACCCATTGTAACTTCAAACTCCATTTTAACCGTGATAAATTCATTAAAAACAACCATTATTTTTTCTGGTGACTCAAACTACCCTCCTAATACGTGAGCAGGCCGTGTTTTTTCGATAACTTTTTTCATTTATTTTTAATAATCCATTTTTGTATTAAATATTTTTCATTTTCCCAAATAATTATTAAAAATTAATGAAAAAGTTATCGAAAAAACACGGCCTGCTCACGTATTAGGAGGGTAGTATGAGTCAACAGAAAAAACAACGGGTGTTTTTAATGAATCTATCATGGTTAAAATGGAGTTTGAAGTTACAATGGGTGTGTATGTGGAGAGGGCCTGGGCGTGTCGGGCCTGGTAACATTTACATCAAATATCTAAATATTGAATCAAGCAAATTAAAAACTGTTCAGGGTGTTCATAAAAGCCTGATTAGACGATAAAATGACTTTGAAAGTGTAATATCCCTTTAAGTTTACATAAGTGGTCAAAAAGCATATTGTGTTGAAATGTTATTGTGAAAAATATTCCAACCCCCCCAACACAAAATCCTCATCATCATCATCATCAGTAACTGTGTGTTAATATTAACCAAAAGAATCAGGATATTCATTTGAAGCATACTGGTGCAGCAGGCCTTTATCAGTGGTTCTCAGCCTTTTCAGGCCGCAACCCCCAAAATAATCATATTTTAACTGGGGACCCCCCCCCCAAACCCTGACCAGCACTAAGAACGCTAATATTTGAACATCTTGGCCAATGTTTAATTTGTCATTTTAGAGGTATTAAAAAGTCCTTAAACTGTCACTTTAGAAATGTGCATAAACCCTCTGTACGCTTAAAAATGTTGGTTTGTTTACTGTTGAGTGAGAAAACAATGTTGCACATTAACCCATTTAGGCCTGAACACAATATGACGCAATATTTCATGCTTTAAATATTGAAAAATAGCAGATATACAAGCTCACAGCGCGGCACCGAGTGCCGCGCTGCGAGCTTGTAGATCTGCTATTTTTGAAAAATCGGGAAAATTAGAATTTTGACCCGATTCTATAAGTGTCTTTTGAATCCTTCTAAGGTTTTTTGAAAAACCCTATGTTTCTATGTCAGCAATCTGGCCAGCCATCGTCAAAGAAAAGGTCCTTTTCACTTAAACTGGAGCTCAGTTAGTCTGTTCTTGAGAGACTACTATGTCAGTGGTGCTCAAACCGTTTCATGTGAAGGACCCCCAAAATGATATGTATTTGGCCACGGACCCCCATCTCAAAATATCTAGTTCCAGGTACCACCCAGAAGCAAAATTTGAGTTACAAACGTTCGCTTTGAAAATACATATATTCAAAGATTTGCACACATTTTTACGACTTTTTCAAAAATAGCAGATCTACAAGCTCGCAGCGCGGCACTCGGTGCCGCGCTGTGAGGTTGTATATCTGCTATTTTTCACTGGTTAAGGCATTCAATAATTCTAGGCCTAAATGGGTTAAGTTAATCATCTGGGAGTGGGGACCCCCCCTCCAAAATAACCTGGTTGAGAATCACTGGCCTACATCAACGTAGTGCTCTTACTTCTGCAGTTGCATGACCTGCATGTTGCCCATGGCCTTCTCCAGCTCCTGGCGTTTCACCGTCACCTCCTTCAGCTCTTCTATGCGCTTCCTCAGGGTCAGGTTGTCTTGCAGCCAGCGCTCTTGCACCTGGCCAACACAAACACAGACATGTGGAGTGGAAACCGCATAATGTCCCAAAAAACCGTTACTCAGGGCTGTCACCATTTTGACATTTAACATGATGATTAACATGATGATTGATTGTCACTTAAATATTTGCGATTGACGATTTAATTGTGTTTTTGTCGTTGACAATTACATTTCTGTTTGGCTTTTAGGCTTTGAAGTTGCACATGGCAGATATGACACATAACCTAAATATACAAAGAAATTATTGACATAATTTGACAACTTTAAACTTAAAAAAAGAACATTGATAGTGGAAATAGCCGATCTACAAGCTCACAACGCGTCGCGATGCGTTGTGAGCTTGTAGATGTGCTATTTCCACAATTTTTTTACTTTAAAAAAATATATATGACATTTTTCAACATGGAAAACGATTATGACGATTATGAAAAATAATCGCGATTACGTCAAATAATTGCGAATAGACGATTATGTAATAATTGTGACAACCCTACCGTTACTTGTCTGGATTCAAAGTCAAAAATAGCAAAACAAATAATAAAGTCTAGGGTCTTGATGTTGTACTGTAGATCGATCTGCTATTTTTTATACTTTTGTGTGACACTGTAGTATGGTCAAGTAAGGTGTTCATTTAAAGCTATACTGTGTAAGTTGCTCAACTTGTGTGGTCAGTAGCTCTATAGCAAACCTCGGTCACGTCCGCGTATTTCGGCCGTTTTTCGTTTTTCGGTTCTCACATCTGCCTCCACCTCGCCGAGATCTATCTATGGAGGGGTCCCTGGTTCCTGTGCGTTCAGCTATTCCGGAGATACACTCCTTCACCCATGCTTCACCGTGCACCCGAGTATAGAGAGACACGGGAGACTACAAATATGGCCGCCCTAGCGACCCCACTCCAAGATGCGCTGTGATTGGCCGGCAGTGTATAACCCTCGCTGTGATTGGCCGGTAGTATGATGACGTCATTTTGCCGCGAAATTCTCCCCCCCTCAAGGCTCATAGAAAACATAATAAGAGAAGGCTTTTGAAGCTGAAAATAACGGAGTGGGGGTTCTAAAACTTTAGAGATTTAACAGCTAGGACCATTTTAAGATTTGTTTTATAAAAAAAGTTACATGGTATAACTTTAAGAAAAAACAAGAAAGAAATACATGATAAGTGGTTTCTGCCAGCGACAACATGGAGATGTGGAGTGGATTCTGGATGGATATGAAAACATTACAGCATGTCTCAAAGTTGAGGCCGACCTAAATTCTGTAACAGTGCCAATCTTAAGCGGAGAGTACAGTATTATCTCATGTCGCCCTGAAGCATTGGCGGAAAAAGCAAATTTGAAAGGAATACTTCAACACCAAAATATATTTTTCTAACTACTCTGCCACCACAATGTGGAATGCCCTAACATCATCCATTAAAAATGTAAGAATCGCTAGTTTCAAAAGCGCCTATCAGGAAACATGGAGTTCAATAAATGATATATTATTTATACAGTAAATATTAAATCCACTTGAAATGAGGGTCATATACTGACAGTTTAAAAATGTTCTCCTCTGTAGCTATTCGTATTTATGTTGATGTTTAACATGTCGTGGTACTCAACCTTGTCAGGCCGCGACCCCCCACATAATCATATTTTAACTGGGGACCCCCCTGGCGAACACTAAGGGTCGTTTCACACTCTAATAAGGAACCTAACTAATTTCGGTTCGGGAGGGCTCCCCGACCCGAAATTATTTAGGTTCGGGGGGAGTTCATCCATACTTTCTTAACGGCTAATGCCTTAGTCGCTTGTAAATATTGGAGGTCCATGGCATGACGACGTTTGTGGCCGATAGATGAGCGTTGCAGGGCATATCTGACTGACCCTCGCGCTGCACGCTGAATGACTGGAAGTCCATTGAGTAGCAGCTCCAGCAGGCAGCAGCACCAGTGACGGGGACACGGCACGGGGTCTCTTCCATAGGTCTCTTCTCTCTCTCTCACTGACTCTCACAAACGCTCGAAAACATTTAATCTACAAGCTCACATTATAGACGTGCCGCAGCCGCCTCATTTGCTGCATGCATATCCTCACGCAGTTACAACTCGTAGTGGAAAACCTATCAACACGGTCGGAACATTAGCAAAGTTGTGTCTATGCTTTTCTTTTCTCTTTAAAACGGTCGGCGAGTAGCGAGACATCCACCAAAGCTGTGTGTGTGTGTGTGTGTGTGTGTGTGTGTGTGTGTGTGTCACGCGCGCGCCAGCTGCTGTCTGTATTCGCTATGAAACACTCAATACACGGCGTCCACAATCATTTGGAAGTCGGCGTGTCTCCCTCCCAAACGACCGCTGTTTCCTTGGATTCACAGCCGAGAATATGCACTTGAAGCCGGGCTGAATGAATGAGAAGACACCGCTAAGTACCGAAATTAAGTCGGGAGGTCACAACATTTTGGCAGCACCGTGGAGCCGACTAAAGTCGGTTGACGCCCCCCGAGCCGGGAGGGGAAACCCATATTTGGGTCTGGACACTGCCGAACCGAAATTAGTTAGGCTCCTTATAACGGTGTGAATCGACCCTAAGAGTTGAGGCATTACATTTTGTATAACGCGGTTCTATTATTGTGAAAATAGCAGATCTACATGCTCACAACGCCTCGCAACGCCTGTGAGCATGTAGATCGGCTATTTTCACAATTTCTTCCCCTAGTATTTGACAATTTGGCCAATGTTTAATTCGTCATTTTAGAGGTATTACAAAGTCCTTAAATTGTCTTTAGAAATGTGTAGATACCCTCTATACACTTACATTTTATGTTCGTTTGTTTACTGTCGAGTAAGAAAACAACGTTGCACATTAAGTTAATCATCTGGGGACCCCCCCAAAATAATATGGGGCCCCCCCCAGGGGTTCTCAACCCACAGGGTGAGAACCACTGTATTAATTCCCTGGGTGATGAATTGAATACATAGAAAACAAGTCGCCAGGACCTTTTTGTGTCTTTCTTTTAGCCCATTGGTCTTCAACAGGGGGTCCGGGACCCCTAGGGGGTCCTCAGAGTTACTACAGGGGGTCCTCCAAATCTTTGAGTGATTTTTTTCTTCTTTTTTTATATTAACCATTTGAACCCTAGTGTCCATATTCTGAGAACTTTAGCCAAAAATAGCAGATCTACAAGCTCACAACGCCTCGCAGCGCGAGGCGTTGTGAGCTTGTAGATCGGCTATTTTTGGCAAAGAGCTTTGGTGTAGAGGGGAACAAGAGCAGACTAAGTACAGAGTGAAAGGTAAAGTTTATTAAGTATTGACGGTTCAAGTGGTTAAATATCCGAAAACACAAATTGACATGAATCCAAAATACACTGACGATTGTGCTGTCAAACAATGAAACTATATGGAATCTACGTATGATAAGGTTGTGGGGGTCCCTGCTTCATCTCTCTCTCAACTAAGGGGTCCTTGGCCTGAAAAGGTTGAAGACCCCTGTTTTAGCCTATATGGTTTACTGTACTGGTCTTTCTATGCAGGTCCATTTGTGTGGACGCCAACGCTAAAGGCACCGGGACAGAGAAAACAACGAGGCACCTTCTGAGTGTCGATGTCCTGACGCAGGTTTCCCATGTCCTTGGTGATCCGTTCTTTCTGCTTCTCGGCCTCGTGGAGATTCTTGTCCGTGTTCTGAAGCTCCACCTCCTTTTGCTGTCGAGGGCAACACACGGTGACTTGAAATAATGTTTAATCCCAATCTTTAAAAGTAGTGATGTGATCGAATATTCGGCCACCGAATATCTTCGGCCCGAAAAGCGTTAAAAACGCATTTTCGTTTCCCGGTTGAATAGTTTTTAACGCTGAAAAAATATCCCTGAATAGAGGGTGTGCGAATGCATATGGAAAAATCGAGTGGCAATCGAGTGGCAAAGTGAGTGGAAAAGTGAGTTTAATGTCGTTTAACATCGTTTAATGCAATCAGATAGGACTTTTCTGAAAGTAGTTTTTTGACAATCAGTAGGCGTTCCCGCATAACTTCCGGGAATGATGATGATGTCACATACATACCCTCTATAGTGTGAAGAACATGGGTCTAGTATAATCTCTCAAAACAGAAAAAAGAAAAAACGCAGAGGGAACTGTTTTATAATAAGGTAGCTTTACAACAAAGGTACAGCAATGACAGCAATGGTACAAAAATTGGTAATATACATATATCATATTCAGCTATTCGGCCAAGTGTTTCCTATATTTGGTATTTGTTTCGGCCAAGAATTTTCCTTTCGGTACATCCCTATTTAAAAGACATACATTCAAATGATTTTGGCTGTGCTAGTTTGTGTGTTCAGGGCAGGCAGAAGTCCATACTGGAGGGGTTCAGCGTGTGCATCTTACCTCTTTGTACGCCTCCTTGCCTTCATCAATGTACTTGGCAATGTCTCTTTCCAGACCTGTGATCGTCTTCAGTTTGTCTTTGATGGCGTTGATCTGTCCAGCACACAGAGAGAATGAATACAGACAGAATGTAGAACAACAGCAAGTGACCAACTAATTAGGTGGTGACCTAATCACCTAATTAGTTAATTAAAGCATCTAAATCAGTTTAACCACTTAAATCTACTGTATATACATAGGCTGTTTGAATATAGTCTACTCTAGACCAATCTTTTAGAACAATTTGTCATAACATTTGTCGACATTTTTGGATATTCTTGAAACGTTTTAAACAACACAAATCTTATATGTGAGTCGCATGTGAAACAATATTTTATGACGGAGGTCCGCGGCCAAATACATTTGGGGGTCCTTGACATGGGAAGGTTGGCAGAACCACTGAAACAGAAGGACAGGGAGCCAAACTAGGGGTGTTATAGGTGCAGGGTTCCCACACATTTTTACCAATTCATTTCCAAAACTTTTACAGAATATTTAACCCAATTTCAATAACAATAATTCAGCTCAATAACAGGTCGCTTACTCCTATGCGCAATGCCCAAAGACAGGTAGTGTAGTGTTTTCAGGCCGTGATGTTTAACTGGGGACCCGGCACCCTGACGAGCACTAAGAGTTGAGGAATTTTGTATAACACGGTTCTATTGTGAAAATAGCAGATCTACATGCTCACAACGCCTCGCAACGCGAGGCGTTGTGAGCATGTAGATCTGCTATTTTCACAATTTCTGTCTCTAATATTTGACAATTTGGCCCATGTTTAATTTGTCATTTTAGAGGTATTAACAAAATCAATAACCAAAGACAATGCATAGCTATTTTTTCCAGGACCTTCCAGGACCCTTGATACATTCCAAAACTTTTCCAGTACTGGAAAAATATTTTTCTAATTTCAAAATATTTCCAGGAATTTCATGACGTGGGAACCCTGTAGGTGCCTACCTTCTCCTGTCCTTCCTCGTGCTTCTGTCTCCGTCGCTCCACCAGCTCCTGTTTCTCCTGCTGGAGCTTCTCCAGGGCGGTAGACATGGGCGCCAGCTGCTCCTTGGCCTCCTAGATGGAGCGGTGGAGGTACAGCCATGAGAACAAGGAAGGTTTGGGAACCAGTTAGAGCAGGGGTGGGCAACTTTGATGATGGCGAGGGCCGCTATATTTCCACCTTCACTCCAGAGGGCCACATTGCATATTGCTACGTCCTACTTTGTCATTCTAGTATCTCATACAAAAGAAGGGCAGCTAGAAGAAAAAAATAGCAGATCTACAAGCTCAAAACGCATCGCGCTGCGATGCGTTTTGAGCTTGTAGATCGGCTATTTTTCTTCTTTTTGAATTGGAATCCTGAATTATATTTTGTTATTTTTTTATTAGAATCCTGAAATCAAACATTTAGATTTAATTTCAAACTCATTCAGTTATATACTCATGTTAACTTTATGCACCTAAATACAAATACATTGGACATAAAAAAAAAAAAAGAATTAAAGCAGGTCATGTTTGGAATTGTGACAGCTGAAATCAATAATATATCAGTATTCTGGTATTAACCTGAGGGCCGCATTAAGTGGAGGTGGGGGCCGCATGTGGCTCCCGGGCCGCCAGTTGCCCATGTATGAGTTAGAGAATGCGACCAACACCTTCAAAGCAGAGTAAACGTGTTTCCTTCCTGATACCAACGACGCGACGCGCTGTGAGCTCGTAGATCTGCTATTTTTTGGGCAAATATCGCTGGGGATATTTTGATTACCGCGATAATATCGTAAATCGCGATTTCTTTCGGTCACAATAATCATAGTCTCGCGTAGCCAGACAACGATTTCCACAATCTCCGAATGCTATAGTCAGGAACTACACCTCCTGAACGGCGAGTAATGGAAGCTGGCATTTCCGTTCATGAAAGTATATTTTAAAATGTCATTTCTGCTAAGCAGCAAGCTAAACATGCTTAGATGCTTTTTATTTCTATTAGGATAATGTGCGCGATGTGAAACCGAAGTGAGGAGGCTTCACTTCCGCTTTAACTTCTTCCGTTACCCCAGACTGTATGACGGGAGCATTTGCAAATCGCAGGAGTCAACAGTCTGGTCACGCGAGACTACAATTATCGTGATATGAAATGTTCATATCGTCCCATCTCTAAAAAGGTCCAAGCCTGGTGGTTTTACCCTGATCTCCCTGGTCAATCCCTGGATCTCGGTGGTGATCTCCACGCTCTGGTCCTGCAGCTGCTGCTGTTTCTGCAGGTCGGTGCTGAGCTGCAGCTTCTCGGCGCGCGTCTCGTTCACACAGCTCTTCAGCGTCTGGATCTGGTCCTGCTGGTCCTGGATCAGCTTACGCTTCAGCTCGATCTTACTGGAAGCTGGGATGCAAGGGTAGGAATGTTACTGAAATTCTAATTTTGTTGTTGTGTTGTGCTAGCTTACTGTAAATGCAAGGAGATGCGGAGATGATTGTTGACATCAGGCTGTTTCTGAGGAAATCGGCGCAAGCGCTGACTCATTGTGACATCACATCA
Source organism: Nannobrachium achirus (assembly GCF_963921795.1). Classification (NCBI taxonomy): domain Eukaryota; kingdom Metazoa; phylum Chordata; class Actinopteri; order Myctophiformes; family Myctophidae; genus Nannobrachium; species Nannobrachium achirus. The sequence continues at coordinate 4,663,102 of NC_137826.1, read as the reverse complement.
TAAAAGGCTCTGACATCACGTACGCCACATGAGTCAACAAAAAATGCCATGGTTACGTATTGAATGTCATCAGTATGACGTGTTCTGATGTTCATATATGGGCATAAATGGACACAGGCAAAGATATGGTCAAAAAAAACGGCTCTTATGACAACAGCTATAATGGGGTTTGCATTAAAGGGTAGGGCATTCACAGAGATCTCCATATATGGGCATAAAATGGATGCCCGTATGCGGAGCTGATGTCTGAGTTTTCTGGAACCGGTACTGTGTCTGCAGAGATCTGCATATATGGGCATAAGTGGACAAAGGCAAACAGATGGTCAAAACGGGTCCTATGACAACAGGTATAATGGGGTTTGCATTAAAAGGGTGGGGCATTCATTCCCCATTTCAAATTCGGCACACGCGTTCCCCGCCGCAACAGGTAGTGTAGTGCCCGGCCACGACCCGACCAGATACGCGATTTTCTGGAACCGGCACGAAAGGTTGGGATTCTGATGTCTGACATCAGGGTTTTCCGGAACCTGCACTGTGTCTGCATAGATGTCCATATATGGGCATAAAATGGATGCAGAGACAGATACAGATATCGCCTTATATGGGCAAAAATGGACACAGGCAAACAGATGGTCAAAGACCTCCATGTATGGGCATAAAATGGACGCAGACAGACAGATACAGATATCTCCAATAAATGGGCATAAATGGACACAGGCAAACAGATGGTCAAAACGGTACTATGACAACAGGTATGATGGGGTTTGCATTAAAGGGGAACCGGCACTGTGTCTGCAACACAGTCGGAGGCACAGACAGATACAGAGATCTCCATAATGGGCATAAAGGGACACAGACAAACAGATAGAGATCTCCATATATGGGCATCAAATGGATGCAGACAGACAGATACAGATATCTCCATATATGAGCATAAATGGACACAGGCAAACAGATGGTCAATATGGGTCCTACAGAGATCTCCATATATGGGCATAAAATGGACCCAGACAGACAGATAACTCCATATATGGGCATAAATTTGAGTCCCGATCACGACCAACTTTGCTGCGTGTCAGTCCCCATCTCTCTCCCCCATTCCCTGTCAGTCTACTGTCCTATCAATAAAGGCATAAAAAGCCCCCAAAACATATCTTTAAAAAGAAAAAGAAATAAAACTGTGGATGTGAGAGAGACAAAGAGTGAGGATGAGAAAGAGAGAGAGAGAGACTTTTATGTATTTTATCGTCTCTGTTGGGTGGAAACCTTATGTCTGAAACTGTTTCTGTTTACGTTTAGAGCTTGTGGATCTGCTATACTTTTGATACTTGTGTGTGAAACAAACTGTAGAATGATCAAGTAGGGCATTCGGCGGGCGAATCCTAGAGTTCGCACGCTTCGCGTGCTCACATGCACAACTGCTCCAAGCCATGTTGCCCACAAAAAGCACTGTTTCTTCATGTATTTTGAGTGTGTGTGTGTGTGCAGCTGACCCCTCTCTCTCTCTCTCTCTCTCTCTCTCTCTCTCTCTCTCTCTCTCTCTCTCTCTCTCTCTCTCTCTCTCTCTCTCTCTCTCTCTCTCTCTCTCTCTCTCTCTCTCTCTCTCTCTCTCTCTCTCTGCAGCTGACCCCCCCCTTCCCTCTTGTAACCTGAGTCTCTCTCTCTCTCTCTCTCTCTCTTGCTCTCTAGCGAATGAGCGGACGGCATAGGGTTGTGGGCGGTATTCCTTACGTTCTGACGACTACCTATACGACTACCTATGAGTTGAAGTCGATGTAAAGGGGGCGTGAATGGGCTTGGAAGTGGGATGCGGCAATAGGAGGAATGTAATAATAGATTCCACAGTAAATTCTCACGGAAACAGGTGGATAGTGTTTCTATTTGTTGATGACATGTATTACTGTGCCCATTTTGTATGCTATGTTGATGAATTGAATACACACTGTAGTACCACAATGGAAACGAGTCCGATTCGCTTACCGGTAATGTATTTTGTATTTCTGTATCTCTTTAAAAAATATATAATATATAAAATAATGCTTGGCTAGATAGGAAGTCATAAGAACGAGTTGTCAGTGCCCCTGGTGGATGAATTTGTTAATGCTCTATACCAGGGGTTCTCAAACCTTTTTAGGCCGTGATGCCCAAAATAAACATATTTGAACTGGGGACCCCCACCCTGACAAGCACTTGGAATTGTAGGTATTACATTTAATGTGACTCGGTTCCGCAGATAAATATTGTGAAAATAGCAGATCTACATGCTCGCAACGCGAGGCGTTGTGAGCATGTAGATCGGCTATTTTCACAATGTTCGCCTCTTGCTTACTTAATATTTGACAGTTTGGCCAGTCCTGTCGAATATTCGACTATTCGAATACTTTGAGGTTGAATCATTCGAATACTAAAAATCACTATTCGTGAATGCCCTAACACACACACACACACACACACACACACACACACACACACACACACACACACACACACACACACACACACACACACACACACACACACCTTCCTTCACACAGACAGACAGACATACAGTACAGACAGACGTCTGCCAAGATACACATAGACAGACACCCCCCCCGTCCCCCCGTCCCTCAAACCCACAGTGATAAGCATGTAGGCGTGTTTGTGTTGGATGTGTCAGCTCTCTCCAGGAGCCCAGCAGCAGTAACCGGGGGGAATGTGTGTGCGCTGGGAGCAGATAAAAGAGGCCTCCTCCGCACGCACGCGTACGCGCACACGCACACACACACACACACACACACACACACACACAAAACTTACATACACTCAGTGGTGGACAAAGTGCTCACATTTCTTACTTAAGTATTAGTACTGCAATATAGAAATACTTTGTTAAAAGTACAAGTCTGGAATACAAAATGTACTTGAGTAAAAGCACAAAAGTATTGGCTTCAAAATGTACCTAAATTACCAAAAGTAAAAGCACTCAGTACGCAGAATGTCCCATTTCAAGTTATCAAATGTACGAACATCTTTTGAAAATAGCAGATCTACAAGCTCACAATGCGTCACATCGCGACACATTGTGAGCTTGTTCTTTATAAAACCCCAGAAACCAGTAAGACTCCCTACATCGGGAGATAAGCAACCGTCAGGTCGCATACACACATTTTAGAAGGCATTGGTAGCCAATGAGGAGGGAAGATGGGAAATGGGACAGATCCATGTTGATGACATGACTTTAGAGATACTGTGTACCGCTTTGCGGATTTTAGAGCAAAATCTGTAGGAGCAGTGTTCAAAAATGTGTTTTGCCAAATCCGCCTGATGGTGGCGCTAGATGGGACAGATGCATGTTGCTGACATGACTGTAGAGATACTGTGTACCGCTTTGCCTGATTTTAGGGCAAAATCTGTAGAAGCAGTGACCAAAAATGTGTTCGCCCTGATGGTGGCGCTATCTCGGACAGATCCATGTTGATGACTGAGTGTAGACATACTGTGTACCGATTTGCGTGTTTTTAGGGCAACATTTGTAGGAGCAGTGTCCAAAAATGTGTTTTGCAAGAATCGGCCGAGAATGGTGGCGCTAGAAGAGGGCCATGTGAGTAATGGGGGGTGGATGGTAGTGGTATGGCAGCCAAGGAGTGTGTGTGTGTACATTTTGGCATGGATCGGGGCAACGGTGGCGAAGATATGAGAAGGGCAAAAGTGTGACGGGTGACTGACTGACAGACAGACTGACAGCCGGTGGAGGTTACCTAGGGTTGCCAACCGTCCCGTAAAATACGGGATCGTCCCGTTTTTGGAAACTAAAAGACGTGTCCCGTATTGAACTGATACGGGACTCTCTGTCCCGTATTTTAAGGTTGGGGGATAAATATGAATGAGAAGATGATTTAATTGAGAAATTACAGTGATTCTGCCTGTCAGTGAGCTTCCACCTTCACTCTGTTCTCCTCTGAGACGACAAGTGCTGCATCCCATTGCTGTGTGAGGCGCTGCACTGTTTGTAGGCAGCTCATTGGCTCATTAACACAGTGTTGCTAAGACACAGTCTCCACCCCCTACACCAATTCCATGGGCTGTAGGTTCAGTCCACAAGTTGCCTGCGAGCGAGCATAAGACAGTGCTCGGCTCAGAACATTGTTTAATGTCTTAAAAAAAAAAAGCGTGTGACAGAAGACTGTGTACAAACAGATTAGACATGAATCCATGATAGGTGATAGCCTAAACAACAAGGTGAAAAAGCAGGCAAGCAAGCAGAAAATAAGCCATGGGATGGTATTCCTGGGAGCACTACAGTATTCTTGTCTGCCAACTAAAGCGACCCCAGACTGGCTGGTATGTGAAATAACATAAGCATGCGTTGATTTTGATTTTAAAACCTAATGGTTATTACTGTATGATATGATTATTAAACTAGTGTTGGGTAACCAGAGAATGGGCACATGATAACCAGGTAGACCTAGGCTATATGTTTTGGAAAATTGAGAGAAATAAAATATAGGACTACACTACATGATTTTAAGGTAATAGGTTAGGTGGCCCAAAGACATCCGAATTAATATTGTGAAAGGACAAATATGATTTAATATAGGAAAATACCCGTTTTAGCCAACTTTATAACCGAAAATACCCGATAGGAGGTGTCCCGTATTTAAAGCTCTGGGAGTTGGCAACCCTAACATTGTTCTGAGATACTCATCACTACTTTACTAGACAGTCATCAGAGGGTGGAAATAGCAGATCTACAGATCGACTATTTCCACTATCAATGTTCTTTTTTTTAAGTATTAAGTAAGTCATTTCTTTATATATTTAGTTCATGTGTCATATCTGCCATGTGCAACTTCAAAGCCTACAAGCCAAACAGAAATGTAATCGTTTATTATTATATATATATATTAGGGCTGTCAGTCGATTCAAAATTTTAATCCCATTAATCGCATGATTGTCCATAGTTAATCGCACGTTTAATCGCAATTAATCGCATATTTTGTATTTGTTCTAAATCTACCTTAACCCATTTAGACCGGGAACGCAAAATGCGTTTTTACCTTTCAGGTCGGGAACGCAGAATGCTGTTTTACCTTTCAGACCGGGAACGCAAAATGCGTTTCCTGCGTTTCCTGTAGTTTTTACCCTTTTCTGGTCTCGTGGCCAATGAAATGCATCAGGAGGCGATGACGTATGCTTCCCTATGACTACCGCAAAGCATTCTGTTTTTTTTTTTTCTGTTTGGGAGGGGGCTGCACTGGGAGAATCCCAGTGAAGCTTCTCATAGCGGCGAAATGGAAGACGCGTTGAGCGAAGGCAAACCGGACCCGCTGGAATTGGCATTGTTATTGTTACGTGATATGTTTGAAAACGACGACGATGATGAAGAAGTGTTTCATGGATTTCATGAGGACTGGATTACTTTTCACGGACGCACTTTGAGACGGCTAGTTTCAGAGACCAACACGTTAGCCGAACAGCTAGTCAACCCCAAACTCCAGAACAACAGATTTGCAGCTATAGAGGTAATAACACTTATAAAATGATTATGATGATATGGTTCATTCATTCACATACACAGGCGCGCACACACACACACGCACGCACATATAATAATAATGACAAATGTCGCTCGCCAGATTTACCGTTATATGGAGCTAACAACTAGAATTGAAATATTGAAAATGAAAGTTTTGGTGCTTGTTGTTTCTTGTCAAAGTGGTGGTCTATGGTGTAAGGTCTCAAATATTTGCTAATTATGTTTCTATGAGCTACATAGGCTGAGAAATATATTATTTATTAGACGTTTTATAAGATTTATTACAATTTTTGAGTTTGCAGATTTCTTTTAAAAAAATTATAAAGGTCTGGACCATGACAAATAATTTCCCATGAAAGCCAAAGGTGTAAGCTATCAAACAGTTTTGAAATTTTGTTTCTAGCTGCTACAGAGGCTGAGAAATAAATGTTTTAGTAGACGTTGACACCTCTGTGAAGTTTTCCATAAAATCTCAGGTTTTAGGGGTATTTTTCCAATCGGCCATAGGTTTTTAAGGCTTTTTTCCAGGCGGACTTAAGTCTAAATGGGTTAAACAGATATTAATACTCATATCAACATGGGAGTAGACAAATAGCCTACTTGCTTTATGCAAATACAGCATATTTATTATTATTTGGAATAATAACAAATACTGTCCATAATAGGCCAAACAAACATATAACAACTTGAGAAAATATCTGCTTCCATTAGTACAGATTAATAGTGAAAGGACCACCGCTCATCAAGGTGCTGCATGCCTGAAGGTCTATGACCAAAAGCTTGCACTTTATTAACTGAAAATAAAGAACATGATTTTGCACACTTTTGAACATCTTTTTTTTTTTTTGAGTAACCCTTAAATCTTTCATTAGGACAGATTTAAAATAAACTTGGCATTCAATCACTAAACCTCAGCATCCCTATTCTAAGGGGATATTCACCAAACGTAGCAGATTTAAAAGCTCATTACAAGATGCTACAAGAGCTTTTGGTGAAGAGAGTTGGTTTATAAATATAACTCAAGTACAGTGCAACTCAGGGGTCTTTTACAAAGCAAGCATGAGGCATTAGAGGGTCTGAATTGGTTTAACTGAAGTAATATTGATACATTCTAAATATTATCAAAGTATTCTGAGGCACCCTGGACTGGTGTTATTGGGCACCCTAGTTCACTATGAGAAACCCAGCTGTTATGATGTAGAGTGTACTAGAGACACTGATGGCTTGTTGGAGATGTGTGGCACACAAGCCATAGTCAGCCAGACTTGCCGGATTTCAGCCGGATTTGGGCCATAACAGGGCCCAAACCTGTTTGCCACTGAGGCAGCCAACTGGTGACACTGCCAACCACCCCCCCAACCAACTGCTAACCACTGTATGTGGGTTCTCTGGCCGTTGTTGCAAGCATTTGGTGGTCACTGTTAGCATGTTGGTGCGGGGGTCTGGGGAGGCAGAGCACTGTATAATAAAGGACGTCGTAGGCTACTATGTGCTCGTGTACAAGTTGGAGCGCTCCTGTTCTTGGGAGCGTGTGTGTGTCTGGGGCTCGCGCTGTCTGCAGATGTGCCGTTTCAACGCTTAGGTATTTGACGCGCGCGACACCGTGAGCGGTGATATTGTGGTTGTCTGCTGCAAAAATCTCCGCCGTTTTGTCTGTCTCATACATAGAGTTATGGGGTCTCATACTATGACTAGCCCTGCTGCTAGCCGCATCACACACTGACTGACTGTTGTCAGCGCATTCGCTTCCTCACGCACCGAGGCTCAAACATCAGCTGCGTTAATCGCACGTTAAAAAAAATATCGGCATTAAAAGGATTGTGAGTTAACTAGTTAATAGCGCGCTAAATTCGACAGGTATAATATATATATATATATATATATATTAGAGATGTTACCGATCAATCGGCAATGGATCGGATCGGGCCGATCAAAGCATGATCGGCGATAATCGGTGGTTTAGATCAAAAGGTAAAGTCACCGATCCGATCCGATCGGTGCATCCGATCAACCAGCCGTTCAGTATGCCCACTTGAGGCCATTTTGGGGTATTGATTTCCACAGTGCTGAAGGAATAATTAGTTACTGCTATGATAATAAATACATAGTAATGCTGGTAAATAACTATAAGGCAAATATATAAATGAATTCATGAGTGAATTAATTAATTAAAGTTAAAACATTAACATTTAGAAAATATAAATAATATATAAATAATAACTTGATCGGATCGGTGATTGATCGGTATCGGGTGATCAAACTTTTGTGATCGGTGCTCGGTGATCGGTTCCAAAAAACCTGATCGGACCATCCCTAATATATATATATATATATATATATATATATATATATATATATATATATATATATATATATATTATATATATATATATATATATATATATGATATACAATATGGATTTACAGTCAACTAACAATATAGGGTTTAAGTGGTTATCCAACAGTCAAGTCTAGCCTAGTCGCTGTGTCCACCATACTTAAACAAATAAGAATCTAGAATGACTTGCTGGAACTCCAACAACCAAGCCAGAGGCATTTAGATAACCAGTCTAAACCTAATTTATACTTTGTCCCACGGCTGTGTTGCATCGACCACAATGGGGCGATGAAATACCAGTTGAGCGATACGCTGACAAGCATAAATTAATAGGCCTAGAATTCTTGAATGCTTTAACCAGTGAAAAATAGCAGATATACAAGCTCACAGCGCGGCACCGAGTGCCGCGCTACGAGCTTGTAGATCGTGAAAATGTGTGCAAATCTTTGACTTGTATGTATTTTTAAAGCGAACATTTGTAACTCAAAATTTTCTGGGTGTTCCCTGGAACTAAATATTTTGTGATGGGGGTCCGTGGCCAAATACATATCATTTTGGGGGTCCTTCACATGAAAAAGTAGACAAAGTAGTCTCTCAAGAACAGACTAACTGAGCTCCAGTTAAGTGAAAAGGACCTTTTCTTTGACGATGGCTACCCAGATTGCTGACATTTAAAAAAAAAACCTTAGAAGGATTCAAAAGACACAATATAGAATCGGGTCAGAATTGAAATGTTCACGATTTTTCAAAAATAGCAGATCTACAAGCTCGCAGCGCGGCACTCGGTGCCGCGCTGTGAGCTTGTATATCTGCTATTTTTCAATAGTTAAACGCATAAAATAATGATACACAATATAGTGTACCCGTTCTGAATGGGTTTTAATCCCAAAACTGAGCCAGTGCAGTGTGCAGTGCGTACTTGTGTCCAGTCTGTGCTGGGTCTCTTGTTTCTCCTGGCTGACTTGTTGGATGGTTCTGCTCAGATCCACGCCCTGCAGCTTGGCCGCCTGCTGAGCGATCTTTCTCTCCACCTCCTTCAGGTCCGTCTGGAGGAAGAACAAGCAGAATAGAGCAACAATGCAGACAGATGAGAGAGAGAGAGAGAGAGAGGTGAGACAGGGCGACCGGACCAGGAGTGGAGTGGTTCCCAAACTACAGTATTTAGCTCCAGACCCAAAAGAGTTTGCCAAACTAGATAGATACCTTTATTATCCCAAGGGGGAAATTCAGTTGTCCAGTAGAAGCACAGCAGTATACAGTTATTTACAAAGTTACAGAGACGTAAGAAAAGATAGATAAGAGGGGAAAAAAACAAAAACAAAACAAAGACAAGAGCAGTACAGTACCAATAAAGAGAAGGTGCATCAATAGAGGGGGCGAATAATATATAAGTATATATACATAAAGTGTCTTGCAAAAGAGACCATAGCGGTCAATATAAGTATATATACATTAAGTGTCTTGCAAAAGAGACCATAGCAGATCCACAAGCGTACAACAGCTTGTGGATCTGCTTTTCTTTTTTTTCTTTTGAAATAATCATAAAAAAATCAAACCTAGTTTGAAGTGAGCGGGGGTGGGCGTGTGTGCAGCAATTTATTTCAGGGTCACGCGTGTGTGTGTGTAATGCAACAGCGCCACTTGGTCACCAGCGGTATGGGGCTTTTAAAGCCGTGACATCATTTTGTAGTCAGACCTCCAAACAGATTTATTGTCAATATCTGTCCCTCGCTATTTCAACAGATCCGAGACAAGAATAACGACTAAAGTATAATTCTACCACTTTCCTTTCAACAACAAAGAGAAGAAAAATTTGTAAATAGTAAAAATAGTAAAAAGATTCGGGGGCCAAAAGTTCTGCTCTGCCTACAAAATGATGTCAGACTTAACAGCCCCATGGTCACTGCGAGCTACATACAGCCCGGGACCAAAAAAATCACACCCGTGTGAACTGAGCGGTGGTTTACCCACCAACCCCCCCCCCTCCCCCCTTCCCCTCGGGCCGCAAAAGTCTAGAGTTCAGGCCGTTTTTTTTTTTTTTTTTTTTGAAGAAAAAAAAAGTTTTTTGAAAAAAAAGGTTTTGGAAAAAAAAGTTTTGAAAAAAAAAAGTTTTTGAAAAAAAAAAAGTTTTTGAAAAAAAAAAAAGATTTGAAAAAAAAAGGTTTTGAAAAAAATCGGGCGTGCTCAAACAACAGTAATAACTGCGTATCACCTCCCCCCCGCCCCCCCCCCAGGCTAGTCTCAACAGCACCCTCTTACCCACCAACCCCTCCCCCCTTCCCCCCTGTGTGTGTGTGTGTGTGTGCGTGTGTGTGTGTGCCTGGCCTGGCCTGAAAACAGCGCCCCTCCCTTAACATGTGTGGTCATAAAAGGTACTACACCACAGGCTTGAGGCTACATACAGACCCACCCACCCACATACATACATACAAACATACATACCTACACACACGGCCACGCTATGGAGACGGTGTGACCACCGCTCAACAAACCCCACATGGCTTCCCAGAGGCTGCATGCTAACATAAAAGCGTGAGTAGCTCAATCAAAAGTTTCCGAAACCTCCCACGCTGTTCTTTGGGGGAACAAAGTCCAATCTTTGTAAGTTATGTTAGTAAAAAGCAGGTAATAACTTGAGCAGACGGACACCACTCTCCATCCAGCGTGCTGAGCGTAGCCTTTAGCAGCAGCAGCAGCATCGAGCGACTGTTTAAGTCTCAAATACCTGGAACGCGCCCGAGTCGCGTTAGATTTTAACCACTTTAACCATTATTGTATGCTTTAACTTTAGAAAAATAGCAGATATACAAGCTCACAGCGCGGCACCGAGTGCCGCGCTGCGAGCTTGTAGATCTGCCATTTTTGATAACTGTGTGCAAGTCTTTGAATAATTATCTTTGACCCGATCTTTGACCCGACTTCTAAATCCTTCCTCGAAATCAGTGGTTCTCAAACTTTCTCATGTCAAGGACCTCCAAATTTACAGGTATTTAGCCACGGACCCCCCATCTCAAAATATGTTGTTCCAGGGACCCCCCAGAAGCAAATATTTGAGTTACAAATCTTCGCTTTTAAATAGATATATTCAAAGACTTGCAAAGAGAAATCATGATTTTTCAAAAATAGCAGATCTAATAGCAGATCTACAAGCTCGCAGCGCGGCACTCGGAGCCGCGCTGTAGAGCTTGTATATCTGCTATTTTTCATTAGTTAAAGCAGTCAATAATCCTAGGCCTAAATGGGTTAATTGAGGTCACCTGATACGTTGATGACACCTGTACTCCAAACATGGGGACGCTACGTTAACCGATTTAGTGCCATTCCCGAGAATACTCGTGAAAAGTACTCAAGTACCCAGAGTGCCGATCCCGAGTATACTCGCGAAAAATAATATATTACTGTAACGGCGGTTATCCAACCTGGTACAATGGCGGAAGGTCCCGAGCCGAAATCCGTCGCTGATTTCTCATCATCACGGCTCCACGAGCACAAAATAGTAATCCCATAACATTGAGGCAGACGGGGGATCTCATCTTTAATGTCCATTATCTCAAAACAAGAATTTCAAAGGGGAAGATGGCAATAGATGCTCGCTAATAAAACACATGTTGAAAAGCACCGAGCCGATCCGCCATGACACCACGTAAACAATGATCGATTCCGGCGCAGGACGCGATGACGTCAGACCGGAAGTATTAACGCTATGGACTTCTGGCCTTCAAAATAAGATAGTGGCCGTTAATGGAGCCAGTGACAGGCACTCAGTCAGGACATTATAATCCGTTAATGTCTCGGGCTCAGAATGAGTTAATCTCAAGGATGTGGGACATGCGTTACCATGTATCTGTCCATGAGGGAGATGTCCTGCAGACAGGAGGTGGCCATTGAGGTCACCTGATACGTTGACGACACCTGTACTCCCAAACATGGGGACGCTACGTTAATCTCAAGGATGTGGGACATGCGTTACCATGTATCTGTCCATGAGGGAGATGTCCTGCAGACAGGAGGTGGCCGTGTCCTTCTCGGACAGCAGGTTGGACAGCAGGGTCTCCTGGTCGTCCACGTCGCCCTTCAGCCTCTCGATGTCTCTGTTGACCGTCTGCAGGCGGTTCCTCAGCTCTGGCAGCTCCCTGTCCTGAAGCTCCACGATGGAGCGCCTGGGAGAGAGAGAGAGACAAGAGAGCAAAGGTGTGCCCGTTTAACCCATTTAGGCCTGAACACATTATGACTAGGGTTGGAGGCGGTAACCGCCGTACCGCCGTACCGCGGTATACCGAGGTCTACCGCGGTGTCATTGTGCTTACCGCGGTAAAAAGACAAAAAAAAGGTCTATTTTTTATTGGAAAACAAGCAAGTTTTAAAACGGGGGAGAAGCGAGGACCGCATGCGCTCCATGCCGCTCTGCTCTGGGCCGTGTACCACACGTTGGAAGCCACATACGTCACTCACAGTCTCACACAGAGACCTGCACAGTGCACACAGTGCACGCAGGGCAGTAGAGTACGGAGCACAACTCTATGACGGAGCAGCATAAACTTTCTCTGTAATCCACTCGACACAAGGATGTTAATACATACCTTGTGTTGTGGCATATCTTTTTTTATTCATACGGATTACTGGCGGAGCGCGGGCCGCGTGGACTAAAACCGAAAATGAAACTATTTTACTTTCTCCACCGCGTCGCACGTTGTGCTCCGTCCAGCGGCGCGTCGGCGATTTTATAACCTTTTCTGTCAAGTCTTGTAACTAAAACCTGTATATAGCAGCACTCAATCACTGCGATTTGAGAGTTGAGACGTGACGTGAGTTTACAGAATCACTGTACACGATCTGACTACCCTTCCTCTTCTGGTTTGTTCACACAGCTGTTTGTGTCTGAAAAGCCCAAGTAGCTAGCCTACGTTACTATGGTAACCCGACAGTGCAGATCTAAAAGCTCAGAACGCATCGCGGATGCGATGTGTTGTGAGCTTGTAGATCTGCTCCTTTGAAAGCCAGACCCGCTGTGCTGTACGGAGAAGTATAACTCGGGCAGTCAGGCTGTGTCGCCTCTCCACTGTGGAGAGGCGACTTTTGGGAAGATGATTGCAATATTTTGGCTTATGGCCGAACCTTAATTAATAGATACGGGGGTGCGGTAATTACCGTAGTACCGGCGGTAAATGGGAAGACGGTAATCGCGGTAACAAAATGTCCATACCGCCCCAGGCCTAATTATGATGCAATATTTTATGCTTTAAATATAAAAAAAATAGCAGATATAAGCTCACAGCGCGGCACCGAGTGCCGCGCTGCGAGCTTGCAGATCTGCTATTTTTGAAAAAGTCGTGAAAATGTGTGCAAATCTTTGAATATATGCATTTTCAAAGTGAAGGTTTGTAACTCAAATTTTTCTTCTGGGTGGTCCCTGGAACTAAATACTTTGAGATGGGGGTCCGTGGCCAAATACATATCATGTTGGGGGTCCTTCACATGAAAAGGTTTGAGAACCACTGACAGGAACAGACTAACTGAGCTCCAGTTAAGTGAAAAGGACCTTTTCTTTGACGATGGCTGGCCAGATTGCTGACCTAGAAAGATGACTTAGAAGGATTCAAAAGACACTTATAGAATCGGGTCAAAATTCAAATTTTCATGATTTAAAAAAAATAGCAGATCTACAAGCTCGCAGCGCGGCACTCGGTGCCGCGCTGTGAGCTTGTATATCTGCTATTTTTTTTATATTTAAAGCATAAAATATTGCGCCATAATGTGTTCAGGCCTAAATGGGTTAAGACAGTGGTTCGGAGCCCCCAGGGGGGTCCCCACATGATTTTGGGAGGGGGTCCCCAGATGAAATTGAAGTGACCTTTTTAGCTCATTCCCTGCCATAGCCCGAGTTTTGGCAATTGGTCCAGCCTGCCAAACCCAAGTTTCTGAGTTTTACATTTATTCGATTTGATCAACAAAATTTAGATTTTTTGTTCCTAAGTGCCCTAAAAAAAAGTGCTTCCGGTCTGGACCGGGAGCGAATAAGGAAATAGATTTCTGGTAGGCGGGACATAACCAATTATCGGTTTCCTTTTCCCGTTTGCATTTGCAGCTAACTGGAGAACAGTAGTTCGGATTTCCACGGGTGGAGCATGATCTGTGCACGATTGTGCACAATGGAGACGCACGCGCCCACGTTAAAAGGTAAGAGAAGTGTGGCAGTCTGATCCAAAAGACGATTTTGATTAGCTGGCAGAGAACGAATTAATAATTAAAGAAAATATATAATAATCAACAAACGATACTATAAAAACTGGTCAGACATTGGCCAAATTGTTAAATAATATAAGAAAGAGTCTCAACGCAAACAAAATGTAATGCCTTTACTCTACATTCCAAGTGCTTGTCAGGGGTGGTCCCCAGTTCAAATAAGATTATTTTGGGGGCTCGTGGCCTGAAAAGCTTGAGAGCCACTGGTTTATGGTCTAAGAGTCCACGCCACGGTGCATATTAACCCATTTAGGCCTAACATTTGTGGATGCTTTAACTATTGAAAAATAGCAGATATACAAGCTCACAGCGCGGCACCGAGTGCCGCGCTGCGAGCTTGTAGATCTGCTATTTTTGAAAAAGTCGTGAAAATGTGTGCAGATCTTTGAATATTTGTATTTTTAGAGCGAACGTTTGGAACTCAAATTTTGCTTCTGGGTGGTCCCTGGAACTAGATATTTTGGGGGTCCGTGGCCAAATAAATATCATTTTGGGGGTCCTTCACATGAAAAGGTTTGAGCACCACTGACATAGTAGTCTCTCAAGAACAGACTAACTGAGCTCCAGTGAAGTGAAAAGGACCTTTTCTTTGAAGATGGCTGGCCAGATTGCTGACATAGAAACATTGGGTTTTTCAAAAAATCTTAGAAGGATTCAAAAGACACTTAAAAAATCGGGTCAAAATTCAAATTTTCAAGATTTTTCAAAAATAGCAGATCTACAAGCTCGCAGCGGGCACTCGGTGCCGCGCTGTGAGCTTGTATATCTGCTATTTTTTATATTTAAAGCATAAAATATTGCGTCATAATGTGTTCAGGCCTAAATGGGTTAATCCTTATTTTGTTATTGCATTTTCACAATTCTTGAACATTTTCGCCAATAATGGCATGCCCCAAATTGGGTCCAATGCGCATGAAAAACAGCAGAGGGGCAGTTGTTGAAAGTCATGAGGAAAGTATGTAAAGACTGGGAGGGAACACCTCCGGCCCCATCTAGTGGCGCAACACAACTACACATGACATTGAGTACCCATGAAATCACTCTTTTATTGCAGTTCCCCAAAGCACCTGCTGCTAACTTACAGAATATATACAACATTTTTATTTCCCAGAAACAAAACAAAAACAAAAGCTAATTCTGAACATATGAACCTTTGTGCTTGCAAGCTAATTCTTCGGTATACTGAATCATTATAATTGTTTTATATCTCCCCAATTTAGTTATGGCAATTGATTCCTCTCCATGTTGTCACTGCTGTTGTATCCTACTGGCTCACCTGCCAGTGAGGAGCCCCCACTGCAGGGGTGGGCAACTTTGATGATGGCGAGGGCCACAATGTTTCCACCTTCACTCCAGAGGGCCACATTGCATATTGCTACGTTCTACTTTGTCATTCTAGTATCTCATACAAAAGAAGCAAAAATAGCAGATCTACAAGCTCAAAACGCATCGCGCTGCGATGCGTTTTGAGCTTGTAGATCGGCTATTTTTGCTTCTTTTGAATTGGAATCCTGAATTATGTTTTGTTATTTTTTAATTGGAATCCTGAAATGTAACATTTTGATTTAATTTCAAACACATTTAGTTATATATTCATGTTGACTCTATGAACCTAAATACAAATACCTACATTGGACATAAAGAATATATATTTGAATACTATACTAGACATTAAGCTACTAATATAGACTGACGGAATTAAAGCAGGTCATGTTTGAAATTGTAACAGCTGAAACCAATAATGTATCAGTATTCCGGTATTAACCTGTGGGCCGCAATAAGTGGAGGTGGGGGCCGCATGTGGCCCCCGGGCCGCCAGTTGCCCACGTATGCCCCACTGGGAGGACGTAGATCCTCCGCGGTGGTGGGCAGTTACTAATCCTAGTTGATTTGACTATTAGTATCAGTCATCTGTCACGTTGACAATGTTAAGCGACATTGTTATACAATATCCATTTGATGACATTGCATTTCTGATGTACTTTTGTGAGTTTGAACTAAAGCATTACAGGGTAAATACTAGTCCATCTCTAGCCTGGTAAAACCACCCGGTCAAGAATTCATTCTGAATGAAAATGTAATTTAATTCTGCGTCTATATCTCCGTGATAAGCTATAAACCTGAATAAGAATTAAGATGTGATCTGTAAAGGAAATATAATTTTAGGTCGATCATGCCACCAGACCGCCTGAAAATGTAACTAGTGTCTTGACACGAGTGGCCTGAACGCAACTCATGTGTCACTTTAGATTTGAACCATTATTTTATGCTTCAACTATGTGCCACGCTGCGAGCTTGTAGCTCTGCTATTTTTGAAAAATCACAAACATTTGTGCAAGCCTTTGAATGTTTTTGACCCGATTCTATTAATGTCTTTTAAATCCTTCTTCTAAATCTGTGGTTCCCAAACCTTTTCATGTCAAAGACATGTATTTGGCCACGGACCCCCAAAACATGTTGTTCCAGGGATTCCCCCAGAAGCAAATATTTGAGTAATACAAATGTATATATTCAAAGACTTGCGCTGCGAGCTTGTAGATCTGCTATTTTTCAATAGTTAAACTTGCAGGGGTCTTCAACGTTTTCAGGCCGGGGACCCCCAAACTGATGGGGAGATGGAGTAGGGTGGGGGGGTCGGGGCTACGACATGTCTTATTTTAAACATGTACAAGTTACAGCGAGCAGGGTGGGCCGTACCACTACCATTTCTAAACATACTACTTATTAACTGAGAACCAATGTCAATAATATCAACAATCTTTCAATTGCATAGTAATCATGTATTCAAGCTATTCAAAATGGATAGAATCATGATTTATTTTTTAACATAAATGTGAAAAAAAAGAAGAAAAAAAACATTTTTTGAAATCTTTTTTTTTTTTTTTTTTTTCAATAATTTCGCAGACCCCCTGAAATACCTGAAGGACCCCCTAGGGGTCGCGGACCCCCTGTTGAAGACCCCTGAGTTAAAGCATTAAATAATTCTGGGCGTAAATGGGTTGTTTAAGCCTCCGTTACCTGACAGGCTTGAGAGCCATCATTTCGTCCCTCTTCTTCTCCTTCTTCTTCAGGTCCTGCTCGGTGTTCTTCAGCTTGTCGGGCACCAGCCTCAGCTTGGACTGCATGTCGTTCACCACGTCCTGCAGCTCCGACTCGGAGGGGAAGGTCCGCTGGCACACGGGGCAGCAGGGCTCCCTGTCCTCCGTCAGCCCGCTGATGAACTGGGTGTAGACGGCGGTGGCGCCCGCCAACATGGCTGGACAAGAGACCAAACAAGACGGATGAGAGGGCATGCTACGGTATGCTTAGGGGTGGGTGATATGGAAAAATACGATATTGCGATATTTTTCCAAACTGTATTATGATACAAGAGCTTATCAACATTCTTTTTATGTTGGTTTTTATGGTTATTTTTCAAGTTACTTAACTCATTTACTGCCATTTTGAAACAGCTCCCATCAGGGTTCCCCGCCAGAAGCCTCCATAGACTTCAATGTAATTTATAGTGCACGGATCATGCACGCCCATGCACAGATGATGCACCATGTTTGTGCAGTTTGTTTCACAGCTTTCAAACAAAAAAATCCGATTGGAAATCCGTTCAGGCATTCTTGAGATAATAGCCATTATGTTTTACATGTTATGTAATCAAAAATGGCCACCCTGTTTGAAAGATGGGGTTGTATGGGGGTTGAACATGCAAAATCGCGATTGAAATCATGCTTACTAGATTTGATGGGGTCCAAAAATAATTTTTCAAAAAAAAAATTTTTTTTACAAACTCGTCATACTAGTCATAGGCAGAGTGGACACACTTATATAACTCGTCAAACTAGTCATAGGCAGTAAATGAGTACAACCTATAAGGTAACGAAAACTAAAGGAAAAAGGAGTAACAGACCATTTAGACCAGTGGTACTCAAAGTGGGGTCCAGGGACTCTCTGGGTTCCTTTTGGGAGGTCTAAATTGACCCTTACAAGTATGTAACTCTGACAGTATACAAATTAAACCAAATGGACCCGTAAGGGTTAAGGGGATACCTTGACATTTTAAAGGTTGAGAACTACCGACATAGACCAATATGCAGAATTAAATTAAATTCTGCAAAGAATCTCTGTAATAACAATTCAACAGAATTGTTTATAAGGCTCCCTCATTGTATCAATTATATGCGATATCTCTGAAAAGGCATATTGTGGAGACATTGTATCGTCTCAACGATATGTTTCACCATATCGCCCACCCCTAGGTATGCTCATGTACTGCATGTGCATATCCCACTAACACTGCTCCTTTACAAAGCACGAATGCTACTCCCAACTGTTACTGCTTCTACCACTACAAATAGTATAACTCCTATTATAACTGCTACTGTAACTGCTACTACAGTATAACTAACTGCTACTACAATTACTACGGTAACTCCTTGTAAACTACAACTCTTACTCTAATAACTGCTACTGCCACTCGTACTATGATTATCTTAGTCTATTTAATGCAAGCTCTAGTCCCGTTTTTTCTGACCCAGCAGTCAACATCTTCTGTCACTTGACTCGCTTCCCTTTAGAGAAAGGCTCGCCACATAAGATCCACATAAAGTCTGGGAGCCGGAAAGATCTTGGTTCGATCCCTGGTTCCTCCAGCCTAAGTGTTCTTGAGCAAGACACGTAACTCCCAACTGCTCCTGATGAGGAGGTCGGTTTCTTGCATAGTTACCTCCAAGGTCGTTGTATGAATGTTTAGGGAATGGGTGAATATGAAGCACAACGTAAAACGCATCTGAGTGGCTGAACGGACTAGAAAAAGCAATATATAAATGCAGTCCATTAATCTCATGAAAACCCGGGTTATACTGTACTATACAGCAGTGTTTCTCAGCAGTGTTTCCCACCTGCAGGTACTGCAGGTGGTAAGGACAAAATGGGAATATGTATTTCACTGTTATGGGTAATGACACAACATTGACAGTCTTTGTGAATATGTAAATTGTTAAAGAGGTGGTGCCATGATCCCCCCCCCCCACTCTAAAACATGATTATCAGGTATTATGATTATACTAGGAGGAAGATTTTTTCCAAAAAAGTATACAGAAAGAGTTAAAATTGGGTTTTTATGTGGCCACACCCCCAGTTCATTAAGTATGCATGGATGGCATGGTGGGTGGTGACCCAGCTGATATAGCCACATCCCACAGTGTTGGGTGAATGGCAATTGGGGAGGAGTTGATACTGTGACACACTAAGTATCTGTGTTTTTTAACTGTCACTTTTGACCACAAGGGGCAGCCTCCAAGAGAAAACAAACAAATACTAAGAGAATACATAATTTCTCAAAAAAAACACATCAGGGGGTCTAATGAAGTACTTTCAACCTCCTAGACACATGAAAAACAGAAAAAGTACAAAACTATGGCACCACCTCTTTAACCAAATTATATAAATACCAGTACCTTGACTAGTACAACTGTTATCGAGTAGAAAGCAATGTTTATTTGCCATAATGCAGGTTTATTTTGAACATGTTGGCATTGGAACTCGACATCTGATTGTACATTTTATAAGCAAAAGGCTGTAGTCAGGGGTAGGGGGTACTCGGCTTCAGAACTCAGTATAAGGGGGTACTGCAACCAAAAAGGTTTGAGAACCAGTGCTATAAAGTATGTCAATCTGTTTTAACCCATTTAGGCCTGAACACATTATACGCAATATTTTATGCTTTAAATATAAAAAAAATAGCAGATATACAAGCTCACAGCGCGGCACCGAGTGCCGCGCTGCGAGCTTGTAGATCTGCTATTTTTGAAAAATCGTGAAAATTAGAATTTTGACCCGATTCTATAAGTGTCTTTTGAATCCTTCTAAGGTTTTTTTAAAAAAAACCTACGTTTCTATGTCAGCAATCTGGCCAGCCATCGTCATAGAAAAGGTCCTTTTCACTTTAACTGGAGCTCAGTTAGTCTGTTCTTGAGAGACTACTATGTCAGTGGTTCTCAAACCTTTTCATGTGAAGGACCCCCAAAATTATATTTATTTGGCCACGGACCTCCATCTCAAAATATCTAGTTCCAGGGACCACCCAGAAGCAAAATTTGAGTTACAAACGTTCGCTTTGAATATACATATATCCAAAGATTTGCACACATTTTCACGACTTTTTCAAAAATAGCAGATCTACAAGCTCGCAGCGCGGCACTCGGTGCCGCGCTGTGAGCTTGTATATCTGCTATTTTTCACTGGTTAAAGCAGTCAATAATTCTAGGCCCTAAATGGGTTAACCGTTCACCTCTTTGCTTGGAGGTCTTCTCCAGCTCGTCCTGTAGTTTCCCCAGGTCCTGCTCCAGATCCTGGCTGCCACACACGTTGAAGAACTTCTCTTCATCGCTGGTCAACTGCTGCTCCTTCCTGCGCAGCTCGCCGGAGACGTGGCTCTTGTTTTGTTCGCTGGTCGCCAGCTCTTTACTGCAAAACACCACGAGGTCAGATTTATATTTGGAGTGTCACCATTCTGCTCTTCTTTCGTTGGACTCTACTTGAAGTGTCATTTTCTAAAACATTCTGTGACAGCTGTACAAAGAAACGACTGACAACAAGGTTTTGCGTGTGAAATCGATCTATAAACTAACAGATACATAGAGATTTAACCCATTAAAACTGGGAAAATATCTGTATCATTCTAAAGGACAACTTTCGTTTTTTACAAGGGTTCATAATTTAGATAGTCATTAGAGAAAAGAAAAGATGAGTGTTAAAATGTTTTAATATACTTCTTTCTATAATTTTAGTTATTTTAAGGATTTTGATTTTAGACACAATAAGCCCATTTCCAAGATGCACCACAATCTTTCATGGGCAGATGTGACTTATGGGTTAAATAGTAACAAAAAAGTTACGGTACTTGCTTATTGTGTCTAAAAATACATATTTAGCCACTTGTACGCATGCCCCCAACCACTGAAATCAAAAATACAAAAATCACTAAAACAATAGAAAGCAGTAAATGAAAACATTTTAACACTCATCTTTTCTTTTCTCTAATTACAACCATTGTTGTAAAAAAAAAAAAGTTGTACTCATCTTATCCTGTTTCTTAAACATAGCATTGGCTATTCAAAAATAGCAAATCTACAAGCTCACTGCATGTCACTTTGTGCCTCACTGCAAGCGTGTACATCTGCTATTTTAGAAAAGTCTTGAAAGTGTAGAATTTTGTAACACATTTGTATACATAATATACTTGTTTGTGTGTGTTTTCAGCGAGCCCACACAGTTTCAGTAGGAACTGCCTTTCTAGGTATTCAAGATATTATGGAATATGGGCCCAAGCCTAGAGCAGTGGTTCTCAACCTGTGGGTCAGGACCCCCAGGGGGGTCCCCAAATTATTTTGGGGTCCCCAGATTAACTTAATGTGCAACATTGTTTTCTCACTCTACAGTAAACAAACCAACAGTAGCCCCCCGCGGGGGGCTACTGTCTGGCCCCCACCAACCCCAGCAATAATGGTGGTATAAGAGCAGCTAGTATATCGTCATTGTCGGCTGGAAAACCCGTATCTCAAAATGTGTCCGTTCTTTCGCAAAGTAAAGCTCTGCTTCATCAAACAAGGCCGTCGCACAAAAGTAGTGAAAACAGCAGATCTACAAGCACACAACGCCTCGCACCACGAGGCGTTGTGTGCTTGTGGATCGGCTGTTTTCACTAGTTTAAATCATTTTTAAAATGATAAATGCAAAACGAACGGTTTTGGACTTACAAGATTTTCACCCGACAACGACGATATCTGAACCGTCACTGGAGTAGCGGGAACGCCACCGTCGCCCCCTGCAATGTTGTGGCCCTCGGCTTCTACCCTAGAAATAACTTGGCCCTGGGGGAAAACTAATTGGGGAACCCTGGTATAGAGGGTATATGCACATTTCTAAAGTGACAATTTACGGACTTTTTAACAGACTCTAAAACGACAACTTAAACATTGGCCAAATAGTCAGATATTTGAGGCGGAAATTGTGAAAATAGCCGATCTACATGCTCACAATGCCTCGCAGTAGATCTGCTATTTTCACAATAGAACCCTGTTATACACAATGTAATGCCTCAACTCTCAGGGTGGGGGGGTCCCCAGTTAAAATATGGTTATTTTGGGAGTCGCGGGCCTGAAAAGGTTGAGAACCACTGGCCTAGAGTAGGGCGGTAGAAAGGTGACTAACTTGAGCCGGGCCAGCCTGTCCCTGGTGCCCTCTATCTCTTTGCCCTTGGCGTGGATCCAGTCCTCCAGCTCCCTCTTGTTGGGGAAGTGACCCAGCAGAGACACCAGGTCGTCACCGTGGCGAGACTTGATCTTGCGTACCTGCTCCTCCTTCTCCGTCTGCGGGAGGAGGAAGAGGAGAGGAGAGAGGAAAGAGGAGAGGGAGGAAGAGGAGCAACGGAGAAGGAGAGCAAAGATCTCTCCGGAGTCAGATTACCAACTAAGAGAAAAGGTCACTCAAACAAACAGGCTTCCTTACACTGGCCTGGTCAGTTGACTGTGTGTGTGTGTGTGTGTGTGTGTGTGTGTGTGTGTGTGTGTGTGTGTGTGTGTGTGTGTGTGTGCGCGCGCCCGTGTCTGTGGTTGACCTCAATCATACTAGCCTCAGCGTGACTTTGATCTATATGTTTAAAATCATCATCAACGTAGATTTAACACTAAACAAGGCTCTAACTCGTTCGGTTCTCCTGCTACACCATCAACATGTGGAACGCCCTTCCACAAGCCCTAAAGGAGAGCAAATCCCTAGCCTCCTTCAAAATTGGTATGAAAAGTCACCTTCAGACAGCTGCTACCCGTGACTTGTAAATAGACTAAGACCCCATGCCCCCCCCCCCTTTTTTATTATTCTTTTTTCTGCCTTTGTATTTGATGTTATGCTTTTGAAACTGATATTATCCTAGACCAGTAAGACTCCCTAATCGGGAGATAAGCGACCGTTGGTCGCTTATCTCCACAAATAGGCCAAAAGTTTGTTTTACCAATTATTACACTCTATGTGAACATTTACATCAACAAATCCCAAGTACTATGCAGAACGACCCATTTCAAGTTTTTAATGTACAACAATATTTAGAAAATAGGTCTACAAGCTGACAGTCCTCGTCCCTTATATTCCCATAGGTTATATGGAGATCTCAGTGTTTGTCAGTCCTTGTTCATTTATGCCCATATATGGACATCTCTATATCTACTGTAACAGTCCTTGTCCCTTTATGCCCATATATGGAGATCTCTTAACTGTAAGTCCTTGTCCCTTTTATGCCCATATATGGATATTCCTGATGTCATCAGTATATGAACATGTATGGGCTTTCTGATATGCCCATATATGGAGATCTCTTAACTGTAAGCCCTTGTCCCTTTTATGCCCATATATGGATATCCCTGATGTCATCCGTATATGCCCATATATGGGCTTTCTAATATGCCCATATATGGAGATCTCTGTATCTCCATATATGGGTATAAAAGGATACTTCAGGTCTGACATCAGGTTTGTTTATATTGGGTTGCTAGGTTTGACATCACAAACTCTATGGGCCATCTGACCTAGAAATCTATATTTGGGCATAGATGACTCATCGTGACCTCATCACACGTCGACCGCACGTGTGACGTGCGGTCGACCGCACGTGTGACCGACGGACGGCCGGTGGAGGTTTTCATACTAAACTGCGACCTTACGGTCGCAATAAAGTACTATGTTCTATCCGTCTGTCTTTCAATGTTATATGAGATACTTAAAGTGTGGTTCCTGTGGAAATAAGCCTCGGCTTTCTAGGATCTCCTTTTAGTTGACCTTGTACCAGTGATTTGTACTGTCATGAAACTGTACTTTTTTCTATTGCAAACTTCTAATAAATTCTTCAATCAATCAATCAAAAAAAACCTGCCTTTAAACCCATTTCAGTTGGACCTACAGTAGAGAAAAACGGTGCATGTTGACAGAAAAAAATATGTGTAATCAAGATACAATAATAGTAAACTATAAAAGATAACTAGAACGATTAACACATTCCCCGCCATTTAACAATACCTTCGTACTCTCCCCTGCCCCTGTCTCCATAGACTTCCATGTAATTCATAGTGCACAGATCATGCACACCCATGCCTAGATAATTCACCACGTGTGTCCACATTGCTCACAGCTTTCAAACAAAAAAATCTGAATGGAAATCCGTTCAGGCATTCATGAGATAGCAGCCATTATGTTTTCCTAAAATGTAAACAAAGATGGCTGCCATGTTTGATAGATGGGGTTGCTATGGGGGTTAAACATGCAATTTCGCAATTGCTATCATGCCTACTACATTTTTTGGGGTCCAAAAATGTTTTTGAAAAAATTCTCGGGATTATCGGGCCTGGCGGGGAAAGACTTTGAAATAATCTCGGGACTATCGGGCCTGGCATGCAATGAGTTAATGATGTCATGTTTGATATCAATGTTTCCATCGTTCATCAAATCACTCTGAAAGTACAACTGTTGTTGTAGTTAAGAGTTGTGGTGTGAACTCTATTGCCCTTTATTGCTGAAACTTTCAAAGATAAACGTGTACTGTAGATATTTATTTTATATACGGGCCTACAATAGGCAGAGTGCAGTAACTACGTTTTTGGGACACGCCGACTTATTTGTGTAGCCCAAAGGTTACAATTAGCCTTCATGATATTGGGGGATGAACAATTAGCTCAAGAACAGATATACAATCAGTGTAATATCACGTATATGCCTATCTCATTTGTCTGATCTCATTTGGCTGATCAGTTGTAAAAATCTTTAGTTACATATTTGTTCGTAGTTACTGCACTCTGCCTTTGTAGGGCAGTAAATACAGTAATCTATTGTAAATAAGTCTATCGCTACATATCATGTACAGTACGTACCTATTTATGGGCCTCCCAAGTTCAAGCCAACTTGCAGAGATCTGCTATTTTCTAATGTTTGAAAGTGGTCAAGCCATTTAGACCTGGAACGCATCTGTGTCACGTTAATCATTTGTGTCCCAGCGCGGCTGACGGCTAGTCATTGCATTTTTTCTCATTTTCATTTTTTGAATTTTTGAAAGCTGGGGATCATAGCTACAAAATGATATATTGGTTGTGGAGATTGACCCAACAGTTTTGAAGATATGGCTTATAGAATGATGCCATGCTGAAATACTACTTTTGAGATATTCAAGTTCTAAATAAATGTCTAACCTGCAAATGACCTGACGATCTCTCACATTAATTAAAGAAAGTCTCATTTACATGCAGAGTTAAGCTCTGGCGTTTAAGTGAAATGTAGCCTAGATATTTTGAGATGCATTTGTGGCTTTTTTCATTTTAGAAAAGAAAAAAGTCATATTAGCAGTAGTGAAAAACCCTGCCTTCTGAAATGACTGCCCCTCAGTCATGCCGAGTCACATTTATTGATTTAAAAGTTATATTAGGAGATAAATGCACTTTTGTGAACCTCATAACACAGGTTGTCTACGAGGAGCCGCGACTTCCTAGTCACGTGATCTCCCGTTGCATTTCAGGAATTGGAGAGTTTCTCTTCAGTCCAACGCGTCGTGGTCACTTGGAGACATCAAAGAGTTTGACATGTTGGCGCGTTGTAGGGCTGTCACGATTATGACATTTTACTTGACGATTAATTTTCACGCAAATAATTGCGATTAACGATTTAATTGTGTTTTTGTCATTGACAATTACATTTCTGTTTGACTTTTAGGCTTTGAAGTTGCACATGTTAGATATGACACATAACCTAAATATACAAAGAAATTACTGACATATTTGACAACTTTATACTTAAGAAAGAACATTGATAGTGGAATTAGCCGATCTACAAGCTCACAACGCGTCGCAGAGCTTGTAGATCTGCTATTTCCACTATTTTTTTACTTTAAAAAATATATATGAACATTTTTCAACATGGAAACGATTATCACGATTATGAAACATAATTGCGATTATGTCAAATAATCGCGATTAGGCGATTATGTAACAATTGTGACAGCCCTAGCGCGTTGTGGGCATCAAATGTGTTAATGGAGACGTGGCCGAGCGTGGGATGCACGGTGGTACCTTGTCTTTGGTCAGCATGTCCATCTGTGTGCGGGTGGTGGTGTGTGAGTTGAGCGTCTCCATCTCTTGGTCCAGCCGGCGCTGGGAGCGGTCCAGCTCCACCCGCTCTCTCTGGAGCTCCACCACCTCCGCCTTCAGCCCCTCCACGTTGGAGCCCTGCAGCGTGCTCTGCAGGTCCCGCTCCTGCACCGGGACAACCACACACACCAACTCAAATGGAGCTTATCATCGTTGTCGGGTGGAAACCTCGTATGTCCAAAACTATACTTTTTTGTTATGTGTGGTTGTAATTCTGCGATTTTCACTGCCTTTGTGCAACACTTTTGTATGAAGTAGGGCTTTAATTTATGAGAAAAAGCATAAAAATGTTAAACTTGGGAGACACAAGGTTTCTGTCTGACAGTAATGATATGGTGGTTGACAAACTGCTCGCGTATCAATGCACCTTCACAACACGGAGTTGTATCATAGCACCTTCAACAGATGTGTGCACGTGTGTGTGTGTGTGTGAGCTTGTAGATCTGCTATTTTTGAAAAATCTTGAAAATTAGAATTTTGACCCGATTCTATAAGTGTCTTTTGAATCCTTCTAAGGTTTTTTGAAAAACCTATGTTTCTATGTCAGCAATCTGGCCAGCCATTGTCAAAGAAAAGGTTTTCACCTAAATGGAGCTCAGTTAGTCTGTTCTTGAGAGACTACTATGTCAGTGGTGCTCAAACCTTTTCATGTGAAGGACCCCCAAAATGATATTTATTTGGCTACGGACCCCCATTTCAAAATATTTAGTTCCAAGGTCCACCCAGAAGCAAAATTTGAGTTACAAACTTTCGCTTTGAAAATACATAGTCAAAGATTTTGCACACATTTTCACAACTTTTTCAAAAATAGCAGATCTACAAGCACGCAGCGCGGCACAGCGCGGTGAGCTTGTAGATCTGCTATTTTTCACTGGTTATAGCATTCAATAATCCTAGGCCTAAATGGGTTATATAGCTAAAATAGAGAAAATGTAAAAATGTTCACCTGTAATGACATTCCCAAAATATGGATGCCACGTTGAAGTGGGTTAATAAATGAATGGTTGCATAACAATAAATGGCTTATTAGGCTAGAATTATAACACTGGTCACACGTAGATGGACAGGCATCAATCGCGACAAAATGGTGCCATGGCATTGGTCCGAAGGTTCATTAGTCCGAAATTGTTAAGAATAATATGCCTAACTCTAAGTCTCTAACCCTAACCTCAGTAACCCTAACTACATTTTGGACTAATGAATCTTCGGTGGGCAGTCCCTGACGAAATCAGATCAATCTGCCAATACAATTCACAGTTGATGACAATATGCAGAAAATAACTCAATTTAAGGTATTATGTGAACACTAGGGGGTGGCAATTGCCAAATGACGGCCCTGTGTGTGTTTATGTACAGTGTGAGCTAGGGATGGGACAATAATCATTATTATCGTTTATCGTGATAAAAACACTCACAATAATCATATCATGGTGATTTAAATTTATCGTGAAATTATCCTCCGTTATGCGTCGGGATCAATTCACCTTTTATTTGCCGAGCTGCATATCCACTACCATTTAAATTCTCTATAAATGGTCAAACGGACCTGGAAATAACATACTTGATACTACAGTCATTTCTTTCCACTCGCTACCAAATCTCTTTGCCAAAAAATAGCCGATCTACAAGCTCACAACGTTGTGTGCTTGTAGATCGGCTGCTCTTTTATCACGATTCTTTTTCATGTTGGTTTTTATGGTTAATTTTCAAGTTACTTGACAAAAACTAGACTCTCTGGGTTCCTTTTGGGAGGTCTAAATTGAACTTTACAAGTATGTAACTCTGACAGTATACAAATGAAACCAAATGGACCCGTAATTTAATTTGTATACTGTCAGAGTTAAGTGGAGACCTTGACATTTTAAAGTTTGAGAACTATACTGATTTAGACCAAAATGCAGGTTTAAATTGAATTCGGCAATGAATCTCTGTATTAACTGAACTATTGAACAGGATTTTTTTTACAAGGCTCCCTCAATTGTATCACGATACATACGATACCTCTGAAAAGGCATATCGTGGAGACATTGTATCGCCTCAACGATAATTATCACCATATCGCCCACCCCTAATTCCACGCGACAACAACGATAATTATGGTCCCGTCTCCCCAGCGTGAGCCTTACCGCCTTGGCCAGCTCGTCGTCCAGCTGCTGCAGCCTGCTGGAGGATCCCTCCAGCCGCTGTAGCTCCGCCTTCAGGTTCCTCAGCTCCTGCTGCTTCTTGCCCTGCAGCTCTCTCTTCAGCTCCACCTCCCTCTCCAGGCCCGTCTTCTTGTCCCTCAGCTCGTCCACGCACTGCTGCTTCTGCTGCTCCTTGTCCTGCAGGTCCGTCTGAACAGGGGGCGAGACGGTTCATTTAGCCACATTCTCCCCCAAAAATTATGAAACCGTTTAGACCGGGAGCGGGAACACATTATTACAGGGTTCCCACACATTTTTACCAATTAATTTCCAAAACTTTTCCAGAATATTTAACCCAATTTCCAGGACTATATAAGAATAATTCAGCTCAATAACAGGTCGCTTACTCCTATGCGCAATGCCCAAAGACAGGTAGTGTGTATGCCAGTGGTTCTCAACCTTTTCAGGCTGTGACCCCTGAAATAATCATGGTTGTGAAATTAGCAAATATTTTCACAATTTCTGCCTTTCATATTTGACAAATGTTTAATTTGTCATTTCAGAGGTATTAACAAAATCAATAACCAAAGACAATGCATAGCTATTTTTTTCCAGGACCTTCCAGGACCCTTGATAAATTCCAAAACTTTTTCAGTACTGGAAAAATATTTTTCTAATTTCAAAATATTTCCAGGAATTTCATGACCGTGGGAACCCTGTTATTAGATTATGTAGATCTGCTATTTTTGAAAAAATCATTAACATTTGTGCAAGGACGCGCAAAATTACATGAATTATTTGGCCGCGGACCCCCCCCCCCATCTCAAAATATGTCGTTCCGGGGACCCCACAGAAGCAGAGATTTGAGTTACAAAAGTTTGCTTTTGAAAATATATAGTATATTCAAATATTTGCAAAAATGTTTATGATTTTTCAAAAATAGCACATCTACAAGCTCGCAGTGCCGCGCTGTGAGCTTGTATATCAGCTATTTTTCAATAGCTAAAGTATAGAATAATTCCAGGTCTAAATGGGTTAATGCCTTTATTGACAGTACTGTGGGTGGAAAGGAATGGGGCATAGAGAGCGATGGGGAGTGACACGCAGCAAAGGCTGTCGTGATCGGGACTCGAACCCGCGGCGCGCTGTCAGGCTACATTGAGACTAGGTGCCCGGACTGCTACGCCAGCCGTCCAAGCCAACTTTGCATTTTTAACCCATTTAGAACGGGTACACATTTTGTGTATCATTATTTTATGCTTTAACTATTGAAAAATAGCAGATATACAAGCTCACAGCGCGGCACCGAGTGCCGCGCTGCGAGCTCGTAGATCTGCTATTTTTGAAAAGTCGTGAACATTAGAATTTTGACCCGTTTCTATAAGTGTCTTTTGAATCCTTCTAATTCTAGGCCTAAATGGGTTAAATACAGTGTAGGTCAGGGTTCCCCAATAGGCGGTCGGCGGGCCATTTGCGGCCCGCGGGGTGCTACTGTCTGGCCCCCACCAACCCCAGTAATAATGGTGGTATAATAGCAGCAACAACACTAGTATATCGTCGTTGTCGGGTGGAAACCTTGTATCTCCAAATTTGTATGTTCTTTCGCAAAGTAAAGCCCTGCTTCATCATACAAGGCCGTTGACCGGCTGTTTTCACTAGTTTAAATTATGTTTAAAATGATAAATGCAAAACGAACGGTTTTGGACATACAACATTTTCACCAGACAACAACGATATCTAAACTGTCGCTGGAGTTGTGGGAATGCCACCGTCGCCCCCTGCTATGTTGTGGCCCTCGGCTTGGTACCCTAGACATAATTCGGCCCTTGGGGGAAACTAATTTGGGAACCCTGGTGTAGGCTATCAAAAATAAACTGATACTGCCTCCGATTGCACAGAAAGTAGAGCTATTATGTTGGATGTTACAGGGACTGATACATTCAGCAGAACTCAGGTTTTAAACATTGTTGGTGTTTTCTTTAACACATGGGCTGCTCAGGTTTATAACATTTCTAGCTGTTGCTGCTGCCGCCGTTCACTCACGCTTTATTTTGAAGAGCCTCGGAAGCTTCGTGCGTGTGCACGTGGGTGTCCGCTGACGATTGAGGATGAAAATCCATTTGTTTACAAACGCTCGCGAAACTAAAATCCAAAACGCGGCCGGCCATCTCGGTAAAGTGTCGCCGTGAAAACAATCAGATCTCTGCTTCCCTGGCGTTCTTTTCTTTCATTCATAGATAAAGCCCTTTTTATGTTTCAGAGTAGAATGGAAATCAATGCAACCAGCTTGTGCCATTTTCTCTCTCTCTCTCTCTCTCTCTCTGCTACGGGGTGACGTATGGACTCGGGTCATTCAGAGGGCAGGCAGCTGCACGTACAGTTAACCCTTCGTTGTCTCGTTCAGGGACGAGACAACTCCTTTTGGCAGGGTGACATCTAGAGGCCGTATCTCGTTACTGAACGAGTTTGGCGTGCTGGGTGTTAATAGTTGCCCTAAAATGACTTATTTGTTTTATTTTTAATTGCGATATATTGCCTTGATTACAGTATCAATAATATATTGTCATTTACTCTGATCTTGCACGTGTAAGTCTGTTAAAAGCCCGAATTGTAAATACTGTGTATTGAGTGATCTGTATCATCCTTATATACAATTTAGAAGTTAGCCACTCCCTGAGAAGTTAATCACGCCCCGTGTACTGTATCCCGCTGCTACACTGCAGCTATGTTAGCACAGACCCACGGCCCAATTCCCAAAACCATTTAACCAACAGCACAATCATACCTCTCGCTTTTGGACCGTCGCTATTTATTGTCTCTTTATGCATTCTTTTACCTTCTTTGCCCCGCTTTTCTGCCTCAGCCGCGAACGGTGCTACGTCACATATCATTCTTCCTGAAAGGTCTGTCCTTCTTCCTGAGACGACAATCACTTATCCTTTACAGTCTCTCCTTCTTCCGTGTCTCTCAAGTAAACGTCCCTGACGTATCCGGATGCGACGTGCCTTTGCGCAAGTGGAACCTATACTTCTCTGCCGGAGCCGCCGCTACGTCACTGACTCCACCTTTGCCTTCAGAACCCATGTCGCCTCTCGCGACCGAGTTTTTCCCGGTGAACCTAAGCGCAACGGTGGGGGCTTGGGAGTGTGGGGAACACGCACCACTGACTACTATTGCTGATGATGGAGAGCTTATATAGCTTAGCCTTTGTATTGAAAATGAGAGGCACTCATATTCTAGTATCACCACATTCTTACCAATACACCACCCTACAGCAAACAATATGCAGGTCTGCAAGTGGGTGGAAAGTATTGTAAAAATGAGATTCTCCTCTACAACATTACTACGCATCGTTTAGCCTATAGCCAACATCCTCACACACAGATCACGTGCAAACCTCCTCTTACCACAACTTGCTTGGCCGTCTCTTGCTCTTGCTCCAGTCTGTCGGTCACGTGGCGATGGAAGCTCTGCAGCTGCTGCTCTGTGAACGGCGTCCGGTCATAGCCGTCCAAATCGAGGTGGGACGCCAGAGAGCGCACCTGAGGGACACAGTTATAGAGGAATGAGAGAGAGACGATGAGAGTGAGCGGCGGGAGGGACAGAGAGATGGAGAGTGACGGAGAATAATGTTTAACCCATTTAGGCCTAGGATTATTGACTGCTTTAACTGTTGAAAAATAGCAGATATACAAGCTCGCAGCGCGGCACCGAGTGCCGCGCTGCGAGCTTGTAGATCTGCTATTTTTGAAAAAAAGTCGTGAAAATGTGTGCAAATCTTTGAATATGTGTATTTTCAAAGCGAACGTTTGTAACTCAAATTTTGCTTCCGGGTGGTCCCTGGAACTAGATATTTTGAAATGGGGGTCCGTGGCCAAATACATATCATTTTGGGGGTCCTTCACATGAAAAAGTATGAGAACCACTGACATAGTAGTCTCTCAAGAACAGACTAACTGAGCTCCAGTCAAGTGTAAAGGACCTTTTCTTTGACGATGGCTGGCCAGATTGCTGACATAGAAACATAGGTTTTTTTCCAAAAATCTTAGAAGGATTCAAAAGACACTTATAGAATCGGGTCAACATTCTAATTTTCACGATTTTTCAAAAATAGCAGATCTACAAGCTCGCAGCGCGGCACTCGGTGCCGCGCTGTGAGCTTGTTTATCTGCTATTTTTTTATATTTAAAACATACAATATTGCGTCATATTGTGTTCAGGCCTAAATGGGTTAATTTATGCTCTGTTGTATGACGATGTCGCACGCTGAAAAGACCTGTAAGATTATAACTTAAAATCTTAAAAAAGTTAAAAGCTTAAAATGTGGGATGGTTACAAATAATGGTTGAAAAATAACAACACTGACGTCTAGTGCTGAATTGTACTTTTCTGTTGTTTCTAGCAGAAGAGTTGTATTGGCTGACTGGTCAATGGATGACTAACAATCAGAGCTGGTACTGAGAAGTGAGAATGACTTATCTAGTGTTGGCAGGCTGATCACAGAGCCTTCCTTATTGTACACACTGACCTGAGAGTCACGACTTTTGATGTTCTGAGTGTGACGGTCCGCCTCCAACTGTAGACCACCTAGAGAAACACAATAGCCACTGTTAACCCATTTTGTGCACCAGAAATTAACGGATTAAAATGTCCACGATGCCTCCCTCAGGCTGCATTCACTAGCGTTGTCTTATTTTGAAGGCCAGAAGTCCATAGCTTAAACACTTCCGGTCTGACGTCATCACGTCCTTCACCGGAATCGATCATTGTTTACGCGGTGTAATGGCGGATCGGATCGGTGCTTTTCAACATGTGTTATATAAGCGAGCATCTGCCTCCATCCTCGCTTTGAAAGTGTTGTTTTGAGATAATGGACATTAAAGATGAGATTCCCCGTCTGCCTCAATGTTATGGGATTACTATTTTGTGCTCGTGGATCCGTGATGATGATAAATCAGCGAGGGAGATCGTCTCGGGACCTTCCGCGCAGTTTCAGCCATTACTGGCAATCACTTCATATGGAAAACACGTCACCTACCGTATATCCATAACTGAACGCTTGTGTGTAGCATAACTGTGATCATGATCTTGCATTGCATCTTTTGAGGATTTTGACATGATTTAGGTCTTAAAATAAGTACCTTTTTCCTCCAGGAGGTCAGACCTGACTCTGGTGAGTCTCTGGCATTCGCGGGTGGCTCTCTCCACCTCCTTCTGACTGTCTGTCAGCTTCCTCTCCTTCTCCCTCACGGTCTTCTGGTGGTTCTGGTACATGTCCTGCAGCTGCTCGTCTGAACCCTGGAACACCTGCCAGACACACAACAACACATATGTTACTGGCTAGGCATGGGTATGGGAGGGGAGGGGAGGGGGGTTTGATTGGTTGATTAGGGATGGGACGATATATGAACATTTCATATTACGATTATTGTGACAAAAGAAATCGCGATTTACGATATTATCGCGGTCATCAAAATCCATTATCCTGGGGCGGAACATATGCCAAAAAATAGCCGGTCTACAAGCTCACAACGCGTCGCGTTGCAACGCGTTGTGAGCTTGTAGATTGGCTATTTTTTTGGCAAAGACATTTGATAGAGAGTGAAAAAAAGACTGTAAAATATGTATATTATAAGTATCTTTTACCGTCCAATCTCACTGAGAGCCAGTCATCTCGGAAAGTACAGCTTTAGACAGGGACTGAAAATACCTTTTTTTTTTTTTTCTCACTAAAATGTGATAAAGCCACTAAAGCATTTCATAAATTTCAGGCTACATTTCACTTAAACGCCAGAGCTTAACTCTGCATGTAAATAAGACTTTTTTTAATTAATGTGAGAGATCGTCAGGTCATTTGCAGGTTAGAAATTTATTTAGAACTTGAATATCTCAAAAGTAGTATTTCAGCATGGCATCATTCTATAAGCCATATCTTCAAAACTGTTGGGTCAATCTCCACAACCAATATATCATTTTGTAGCTATGATCCCCAGCTTTCAAATGAAATGAAAAAATGAAAATGAATAAAAATCCAATGACTGGCTCCCAGCCAAATTGGGACACCAATAGAGGATTTAAGTGGTGCCGGATTTTTATCACGATAAACGATAATATTGCGTATCGTCCCATCCCTATGATTGATTGATTGATTGAATACTTTGTCGGAAATGTAAACAGCACGTGGTGCAGTAAGACATTAAAGCTAAAAGGATAACACAAAAAGCCTGTGTCTTCACTATTCATCAGCAGTGGGAGCTTAATCGCCTGTGGTCAACTACCCCTCTCCCCAAAAATGGCTAAACGAAAGGTGGACTCCGAAAACAGGGGGGTTTGCGAGCCAGGTGGGAGGCAGAGTACATGTTCACGGAGGTAAAGGGTGTGTCTTCTGTGTGGAGACAGTGTGGCCGTAATGAAAGAATACAACCTAAGAGGGCACTATGAAAAGTGGGAGGGACAGATAGATGGAGAGTGACGGAGAATAATGCTTAACCCATTTAGGCCTAGAATTATTGACTGCTTTAACTATTGAAAAATAGCAGATATACAAGCTCACAGCGCGGCACCGAGTGCCGCGCTGCGAGCTTGTAGATCTGCTATTTTTGAAAAAGTCGTGAAAATGTGTGCAAATCTTTGAATATGTGTATTTTCAAAGCGAACGTTTGTAACTCAAATTTTGCTTCTGGGTGGTCCCTGGAACTAGATATTTTGAAATGGGGGTCCGTGGCCAAATACATATCATTTTGGGGGGTCCTTCACATGAAAAGGTTTGAGAACCACTGACACTAGTAGTCTTTCAAGAACAGACTAACTGAGCTCCAGTCAAGTGAAAAGGACCTTTTCTTTGACGATGGCTGGCCAGATTGCTGACATAGAAACATAGGTTTTTTTTCCAAAAATCTTAGAAGGATTCAAAAGACACTTATAGAATCGGGTCAAAATTCTAATTTTCACGATTTTTCAAAAATAGCAGATCTACAAGCTCGCAGCGCGGCACTCGGTGCCGCGCTGTGAGCTTGTATATCTGCTATTTTTTTATATTTAAAACATAACCGTAATGAAAGAATGGTTACACCCCGCCATTCCGAAACACCGCCATTCCGAACATTGACTTCTAACCCTAACCCTTACCCTAACCCTAACCCTAACCCTTACACTAACCCTAACCCTAACTAACCCTAACCCTACCCCTAACCTTACCCCTACCCCTAACCCTAACCCTAACCCTGTTTCGGAATGGAGGTGTTTCGGAATGGCGGTCTGACACCTGAAAGAATATAACCTAAGAGGGCACTATGTAATGTCGCAGAAACACACAGACAAATACAAGAATATGGACACGGAACAAAAGCTACAGAAGGTAGAAGAGTTAAAAAGAAGTCTTAAAGTCCCAGCAGGCTACGTTCACAAAAGCCAAATCACAAAGCGAGGCTGCTGTCAAGGCCAGTTTTATTGTGGCAGAAGAGGTTGCAAAATCAGCCCGGCCCTTTACAGAGGGAGCGTTTGTCAAACACTGCACGATGAAAGTTTGTGACGCTGTGGGGCCAAGAAAAAAAGGCAACTATTTTTACATTCGAGCCTGACCAGAAACAACGTTGCTGAATGGGTAAACCAGTATTTCCACCAATCTAAAACAAAAGCGTGTGTGAAAGGGAAAGGATTTCATTGCATTCTGTGGATGAGAGCACTGACACAACTGACATTGTTGTGCTAATATGCTATGTAGGAAATTTCACTCATGTTCTAATGAAGTGAAGGCAAACCTATTTAGCGCATACTGCACACCTCTGTATACTGCCCCCCTGTGGGTCAAGTTCAGGAAGGCAAGCATTCATAAACTTCAGGTTGCATATAATGACT
This sequence comes from Nannobrachium achirus, assembly GCF_963921795.1. Classification (NCBI taxonomy): domain Eukaryota; kingdom Metazoa; phylum Chordata; class Actinopteri; order Myctophiformes; family Myctophidae; genus Nannobrachium; species Nannobrachium achirus. The sequence continues at coordinate 4,626,847 of NC_137826.1, read as the reverse complement.
GTATGAGGATTTTAATGAGAAAACCAAGGTGGAGTAGTGCAAGTGAGTTATTCTGTAACATGGGCATTAATACTTTTCACGCACTTATGAGAAACTTGATGTACAGATTTATGAGTCGTTTGGATGAGTCTCAAAACTATTATCAAACTGCTGGCTAACCCCTGCCTAAGTGCTACACGGTATCAGTCTCTGTTCTGGAAACACTGGTATGAGTGTCTCTTGTTGTAGCTGTTGTTGTTTTATGTACCGGCTTTTGTATGTATTTTAGTGTTTTTTATGTGTTTCTATGTTTTTATTGGACCTTGAAGTCTACTCAAATAAAGTTGATGATGATTGCCTAGTCGTCAATTTTCATCCGTGGAGTGAACTAAAGCCATTCACAGAAGAGTTTTGGGGATTAGTCCGATGCATGGCACAACTACAGGAAAAGACCTGTAATGAAGAGGTATCCAGATGTGTAAATGAAATAGGACTGCCTTGGCATAAACTTGTGGGACTGACAACAGACGGAGAGCCCGCGATGTGTGGGCACAAGATAGAGCTGTGAAAGAATATTCTATATTCGAATATTCGTTCGAATGTTAACCATAAAAGAATATTCGATACTAAAAAATTAAGCTTCGAATTAATTTGTATTTAATTAAAACAAATCTGCCGCAATTCTCGCGAGATGCTGGGCGCATGTAACGTTAAAAGGCGGCAGGTCTCGCGAGGCAGAAGTCTCCATTCGCCGCCGCAAAAGTGACTTGCTCACGTTTAATCACACAATGTAACTTTAATTGGTTCAGAATGATAACGAGTCAAGCTGAAACGGGCGATTCTTTTGGTAGTGAAGGGAAGGCAGACTGTTTACAACAAGACTTCTCCACCGAAAACACAAGCATGGATTTTTTTTTCTCTCACCGATCGAGTCTCACGGTTTCCCCGCACGCAGACGGGGAAATCCCGTTTACGGTCACGGTCACGGTAAAAGTCCCTCCGTGACACTACTAAATTCAGAGTATGGTGACTTGCCCCATCTATTAATGGAAAGCAAATGGAAAGACACCACAGATCTTTAAGATAAAAGGTTCCTGTGTAAAGTGGCTCGCAGCGCGGCACCTGTGAGCTTGTACAGTATATCTGCTATTTTTCAATAGTTAAAGCATTAGATAATTCTAGGCCTAATGTGTTCACAGAATGTTGTCTTCTGTGTCCGTACCTGTTCCATTGTCTCCTCCAGCTCTCTGTTGTCCTGCTCCATCTGTTTCTTTCTGCTGTCTAGAGCCTTGATGTCGTTGTCCAGTTTTATCACCTTGCCCAGGTCCCGCTCGATCTCGTCCATTCGCCTCTGCAACGTCAAGTATGGAGTTAATGGCGGGACACGCAAGATTCTTTTTAATGGTGGACCTTTTTTTTTACGAAATATTGGTCACAACATAGGACAGTGTTTCCCCAACTTTTTAGCTTTGGACCGGGACCCAAAGTAGTGAAAACAGCTCAGCAAGTGACGCGTTGTGAGCTTGTAGATCGGCCATTTTCACTACTTATTAAACATTTGTTTTCTAATTCATGGAATTTCTTCGATTTTTCATTAATTTATTATTGAAATGACTTCCAAAAATCTTTTTTCAGTTATTTTATTCATGAATATTTTAGCTTTTAGGGAAATGTTTTTTTGAAATAAAAAATAATTAAAAACTCAATGTAGGAAACCAAAAATTAAGGGACGCATAAAACTTTGTCCACGACCCACAAATGGGTCCCGGCCCAGTGTTGGGGACCAGTGGTCTAGCACAGGGGTTTTCAAAGTGGGTGACGGGGCACCCCGGGGTGCCGCGACGGCAGTCCAGGGGTGCCACGAGATCATTTGAAAATATTTGTAATCTATTTGGACACTTGAAAAAATATTTAGTATCATTTTAAACTTGAAGTACAAAGTTATTTTCAGACAGTTCTAACCAAAATGGCTATTATCTCAACATTTTCCTCGCAACATAATCACTAAAATATCGTCACTGTCGGGCAGAAACCTCGTATCTCCAACTTTCAAATGTGTACGTCTTTTGGTAAAGCAAAGCCCTGCTTCATCATACAAGACTGTCGCACAAAACTAGTGAAAACAGCCGATCTGCAAGCACACAACGCCTCGCGATGTGTGCTTGTAGATCGGCTGTTTTCACTAGTTTAGCCCATTCAGGCCGGGAACACATTTTGCTGTTTGGGAGGGGCTTACAGTACATACAGTATGTAGCAACATATTTGTTTTGTAGGCTAATTTCTGATTTAGCCCTATTCTACAGGTTAGGCCTAAATGGGTTAATACATTTTATAGATGATAAATACAAAACGAACAGTTTTGGACATACCAGGTTTCCACCTGACAATGACAATATGCTATAAATATAAGGTGCTGGGAGTGAAAATTCTAATGTAGGGGTGCCTCGGATTAAAAGAATATTTATTGGGTGCCCTGAGACAAAAACATTTGGGAAACCCTGGTCTAGCATACTCAGAAATCAGGACAGTAAAAAACAGGCCACACACACACACACACACACACACATACACATACACATACACATACACATACACACACACACACACACACACACACACACACACACACACACACACACACACACACACACACACACACATTTTAACCATTTATTTATGTCCACACAAAGGAGATGCATACAAGGACACAAATAGTATAGGTGCAGTAGAGTAACATTTACAAAATCATGGCATTATGTCTTCATGATACAATAGCAAGGCACTTGGTACTCTACGGGTATAAGTAACAGCGTCTCCGCCATATGTGGCGGCTGCCGATTATAGCGGAGACGGAACAATACTTTGCCAGCCTTTTTGCCTCTTTTTTAGGCACTCCAACACACACACACACACGAACACACACACATACACACACACACCTCCAGTGGCTCTATCTGGTCGTCTATCTGCTGGACTTTCTCCCGGGACACGACCAGCTCCGTCTCCTTGGAGGCCAGCTGGTCTCTGATCTGCTGGGCCTTCTCCTTGTTCTTCTTCAGGTAGACCAGCTCGATCTGACACTCTTTGACCGTCTGGCCCTGCTTGAGGCGCAGCTTACGCATGGTCTCCAGCACCTTGATGTACCTGGAAGATGTTCAACATTATCATCATTAGGGCTGGGACTTTAACTCATTTAATGCCAGCCTATCACCACTAGAGGGCGCCCAGTGACCAGAGAATAATGGAGATATGCTGGTAATGCATGCCCAAGCCCTGGAGCCATGACTTGCCAGAACACTTTCCTTTGAGCATGTACAGGAAGAGGATGAAGTTAGCTTGAAGTTAGCTATTGGCTACCAAGCATTTTAGATTTAGATTTTCGTCAACTTAGCCATGATTAAACCTTGCACACCTAATGCATGGGAGAAGAAACAGAGAAAATGAGCTCTAAAGATCCTGGATTGCATTGGAGTGGATGGTAAATATCAGCAAATATCGGCAAATATCGTCCTCTGTAAGCAGAGGACAAAAAAAAATTTTTTGAAAAAAGAAAATAATAATTGAATTTTTTTTCTTCTTTTTTTATTTTTATTAAAAAGCCGAACTAGTTCGGGATCGGCACTGTGGGATGCGATAATAAAGCCGAACTAGTTCGGGATTGGCACTCAATGAGTTAACCCCATTGTTTTATGCTTTAACTATTGAAAAAATAGCAGATATACAAGCTCACAGCGCGGCACCGAGTGCCGCGCTGCGAGCTTGTAGATCTGCTATTTTTTTTAAATCGTGAAAATTCGAATTTTGACCCGATTTCTGTAAGTGTCTTTTGAATCCTTCTTAAGGTTTTTTTGAAAAACCTATGTTTCTATGTCAGCGATATGGCCAGCCATCGTCAAAGAAAAGGTCCTTTTCACTTAACTGGAGCTCAGTTAGTCTGTTTTTGAGAGACTACTATGTCAGTGGTGCTCAAACCTTTTCATGTGAAGGACCCCCAAAATTATATTTATTTGGCCACGGACACCCAGAAGCAAAATTTGAGTTACAAACGTTCGCTTTGAAAATACATATATATTCAAAGATTTGCACACATTTTCACGTCTTTTTCAAAAATAGCAGATCTACAAGCTCACAGCGTGGCACTCGTTTCCGCGCTGCGAGCTTGTATATCTGCTATTTTTCACTGATTAAAGCATTCAATAATTCTAGGCCTAAATGGGTTAGCGTGGGCACGTGCGTGCACATCATTCACGATGGTTCACGGATCGCGTTCTCTCTACGATCATCATGCCATGGTAAGCAACGAAACACAACAGCCCTCCATAGTCCATAGCGATCGTGTCTGCATGCACGTTGATGTTGTGTAACAAGGAAGCGAATGCGTTTGGAGACAGGATAGGGTTGTTGTCCCGCCCCATTTCCGGTCCAAGAACACCCGTATCCGGTTTCAGTGGGTCTGCCGATCTGCCATAATCTTTTCTCTATAGAGCCGCACTGGCTCTTTAGAGAAAAAATAATGGCGGATCGGCGATCATACTTTAATTGTTTTTAGCGATTAAAGCATATTGACAACGCGTCATACTCGTCATTAGCATGAAGGACAAACTTATATAACACGCCAAACTCATAAGCGGTCAAAGAGTTAATTACAGAAAATTAATGCGATAATGCAACAGCAACAAAAGTACGGTTGGCTTTACTTTGTGGCAGCGAAGATGGAGTCAAACTTTTCTTTGAGCGGTTTGCCCTCGCTGAGCGGCCAGTTGGACTCCTCCTGGTGACAGAATATGACGTGGTTGAGCACCGCCTTGGACACGCCCAGCCCCGCAATCATCTCTCTGTCCAGCTCCGCACACTTGGACGACAGGTTCACCTTCTTACCGTCCCTGAGGGGAAACAAGACGAGATGGTGGCTTGATTTCGCTCTGAGGGTTTTGGCAACTTTGAGAATACAACTTTTTCTTTTTGAAGCATTACAATTATATTATTGTGATGATATTTTCTGAATTATTATTGTTCATCACTTCAATAAAAAGACTGAGTTTGATTGGTGGTAGCACTCAGGCCTGCATAAAAAAGGTTATCCATTTGAAAACGTGTAGTTAGCGGCTATTTGAAATTGAATTATTTTATTTTCAAATGGATTATTGGGGCTTCATACCAAATGAAATTTATTGTAGCCTATAACTGTACTTTCAATAATTTAAGTCAATAATTAAAGTACTTGTTCTTCTAAATAATAAACAATAAACTAAAGTCATATATTGTAGTTATAGCAGTGACTGAGACAAAGCCAATTACAGCTCTGTAAAGAACACTCATGCGGGTCCGCAATTGGACGCGGCCCTCACCAAGTCACCTTTCGTCCAATGTGGCCCGCACTCCGAAATGATTTTGACAAACCTGATTTAAACCCTTAGGAATTGGTCAAACAGACTTGGAAATAACATACTTGATACAGTCTGTTTTTCACTCTGTACTAAATCTCTTTGCCAAAGCTCACAACGTGCCGCCTTGCGACGCTTTGTGAGCTTGTAGATCTGCTATTTCTTTGGCAAATATTCCACCCCAGGATAATGGACGTTGGGGATATTTTGATCGTGATATTATCGTAAATCAATTTTTTGGGTCACAACAATTATGACATGAAATGTTCACATTGTCCCATCCCTACTGCAGTGAATAGCAGTCCACTTACTGCATACATGGGCAACTTGCGGCCCCCACCTTCACTTAATGCAGCCCACAGGTTAATATTGGAATACTGATATTGTAGCTGTTACAATTCCATGTCCAACCATGCAAACATGACTGGCTTTAATTACTTCAGTCTATATTAGTAGCTTAATGACATAGCACTAGTCTTTTTTATGTCCAATATATTTGTATTTAAGTTCACAATGTTAACATATAAATGCATTTGAAATTAAATAAAATGTGTTACTTTCAGGATTCCAATTAAAAAAAATGCAAAAAAATGATTCCGGATTCCAATTCAAAAATACAAAAATAGCAGATCTACAAGCTCAAAACGCATCGCACTGCGACACGTTTTGAGCTCGTAGATCTGCTATTTTTGACTGTAGATGCATTGTGGCCCTCTGGAGTGAATGTGAAAACGTAGTGGCCCTTTCGATCATCAAAGACGCCCACCCCTGACTTACTGGATCCTGGTGATGACGCACTCCAGGGTTTTGAACTTGAGGTTCTTGCCCGTCTGGGTGACCGACATGGATCGCTGGATGGCCACCTTCTCTCCTCTCACGTCTGTGAACACCAGCCTGATCTGGGCACGCACGTCCGTCTCATGGGCGTCCTGCAGATGTACAGATCCATCTCAGAAAATTAGAATATTGTGTAAAAAAAAGCTTTGCAGATGCCATAGACTGACTGCGGAAATGTCCCACTGGACTTAACACATATGGTGCCAACCCCGAGTTTCCCGAGTTTGTATTGGTACTAGTGCTGTGCCAACCCCGAGTTTCCCGAGTTTGGGCCGTTTTTGAAAAAAAAATTTTTTTTTTTTTCAAAAATCTTTTTTTCAAAATTTTTTTTGGACCTCCAGAAATGTATTAGGCATGATCGCGATCGCGAAATTGCATGTTTAACCCCCATACCAACCCATTCTTTCAAACATGGCAGCCATGTTTGTTTACATCTGAAGAAAACATAATGGCTGATAAATCATGAATTTGAAAGCTGTGAACAGCATCTACACACGTGGTGCATCATCTAGGCATGGGCGTGCAGTTTTTACACACTTGCACAATTACATGGAAGTCTATGGTAACCATGGCAACGCGAGACATTGAAGAGAAAAAATCATTGCAACATAAGTGTTAAGCAACTCTGACTTCTTTACTTTACTTTAGCTACTTTATTTATTTGGACAGGACAGTACCAGTTAATGGACACATTGACATGTTGCAATAAATACAAACATACAAAAATCTCAGCGTAAACCAGCCGGAGTTAGCTTAAAGCTAAATTTCATCCGTTGTCCTCACATAAAACAAGAAACAAAACAAGACTAACAATAACAGAACAGTACAGGGCAAACAAAAAAAAACTTCAGAAGGTTGACATTTCATTATTATATTTCTCTATTATAAATCCTTGTTTTGAGTGAACTCGTGTAATATTTTGGAAAAAGGACTTTTGATATTCATGAGCTGTATGCCATAAAAATTCAACGTTTCAACAAAAAAAGGTTTGAAATAATTCACTGAATGTACAATGTATCTAGAATATATGAAAGTTTCAAGAAACGTATGAACGATTCAAGAATATTTAATTTGACAAAATATTCTAATTTTCAGAAATTGATCTGTATGGTACAGTCACACGGAGTCAGAGAAAATAGCATCTCACTAACCAAATTAACCCATTTAGGCCTAGGGTTATTGACTGCTTTAACTATTGAAAAATAGCAGATATACAAGCTCACAGCGCGGCACCGAGTGCCGCGCTGCGAGCTTGTAGATCTGCTATTTTTGAAAAATCATGATTTTTTTTTTTGCAAGTCTTTGAATATATCTACTTAAAAGCAAACATTTGTAACTAAATATTTACTTCTGGGTGGTCCCTGGAACAACATATTTTGAGATAGGGGTCTGCGGCCGAATAAATGTAATTTTGGGGGTCCTTGACATGAACAAGTTTGAGAACAGCTGATTTAGAGGAAGGATTTAGAAGTCGGGTCAAAGATCGGGTCAAAGATATTCAAAGACTTGCACACATTTTCACGATTTTTCAAAAATAACAGATCTACAAGCTCGCAGCGCGGCACTCGGTGCCGCGCTGCGAACTTGTATATCTGCTATTTTTCAATAGTTAAAGCATAAACTAATGGTTAAAGTGGTTCAAATCTAGCGCGACTCGGGCGCGTTCCAGGCATTTGAGAGTTAACCCGAGCGTCCCTATTCATGGGAATGAGGTTCTCAAAGTTTCTGAGCTCAGGGCACCCCAAAATACACAATTTCTTCAATGACATCACCGCTAAATTACATTGTTACTTTTCACTCTGACACCTTACATTCATGGCATATGAATATGTGCCATGAATGAAACTGCAATGAAAGACTAGCCTGATTTCAGACTCAGCTGATGCTTGAGTCTGACATTGTTCCCTGTCTGAACGATTTACAGGGGGAGGGACTGTGACTTCCCCTAAACCAATCACTAGGGATCAGCGGATCCGCCTACTTGTGGCTTCATCTGTGCGCACAACATTGCTAGCCATTAGCACACACAATGGCAACAAACATTGCGTGTGTGTATCTGTGCGAGTGACTGCTTCCACAAAGAAATGCTTGGTGAAATCAGTGTGTGTGTATGTGTGTGCGCCACTGCTGCCTGGTGTGTGTGTGCGCTCTTCCTGAAGTGTAATCGTTTCAACTGCTGTGCGGATTGGATATTCGTTAAGACCCCCTGTGCTCATTGGAGGAGCCGCAATTTCGGATCGGTAAACTGCAGATTCATTACACAACACCAGACCAGAGAAACAGTCCACTCTGAGAGTGGGCGGGTCTATGGGCTGGAACCAGGCTAATGAAAGACTGCAATACATAATGTAATAATTGTTAACAGCGACAATAGTTACAATGTGCTTTTGAGTCACTGTGATTACAGGGTATGATTTCCCCCCTCGAAGGAACACATTCGTCTTACCTTTGGATCGTGAACAAAAGCGCCTCCTTTGGCTCCAGGGGGAAGTTCACCCGCCGTTGCATACTTCAAGCACTCTATGATGGTCTGGATACAGAAATAAGGGCAACATAATGAGATCAACGCAGGTTACACATTCAACTGCCCAAGAGAAAATGGTTTAGTCCAGAGGTTCTTTAACTTTATTTCAAGGTCAGACCCCAGTTTATGGCGAGGGGCGACCGTAGGGGGTCTCGACCCGCAGGTTGACTGCCGCTCACGGCTTGCTCACGCTACCCTGGCCTGAAACACTTAGCCTGATCCTCTCCACAAACAAAACTCTGATTTGTGACACGTTGTTCTTAGATTGTTATTCACGTTGAGGGTGCGTCACAAAAATAAATCATGCAAAGATAATCCCAGTTTGTAGAAAACACCAAAGCAGTTAAATTAACACTTGCACAACAAATATGTCTGTTCCATCTATTCTCTTCCCCCTTCCACGGGAGGTTGTTGTCAATCTGTGAGTCGAGACGTGGCAGTCAACGTGCGGGTCGAGACCCCACAGAGGTCTCGCAACTTAAGACCGACGGTCGCCACTCGCTGTGTGTGTGTGTGGGGTAGACAAGCGGCACAGGGAAGGCGTTTCAGGGTAGCGTTTCAGAGGGACCGTACCTATGTTCCTCAGGTTCTATGTTCCCCATTTACCCACCCAAAAAAGGTTCTATGTTCCCCGCTTACCCAAAAAAGGTCCTATGTTCCCCAGGTTCTATGTTCCCCACTTAGCCCCACAAAAAAAAGGTTCTATGTTCCCTACTCTTCTAGGAATGCAGGAAACATTCATTTCTAATTATTAACAACTCAAAATACCCAATAATGGGGAGAACCTACAAATACTAGTGGGACAGGGGGCAATAGGGACATCTGGACAGACTGGACACCATAATTTTGTTATGACTGGGCATCTGGACTAGTCGGCACCTGGACATCTGGGCAATAGGGATATGTGGGCACATAGACGAGTGGGCACTTAGGGGTGGGGATATCTGGGCACCTGTGCAACTGGGCACCTAAATTAGGATTGCCCACATGTTGTGCCCAGATGTCCCACCATTTCCTGCATTTGAGTTGGGAACATATAGTATGGGGGGACATACAGTAGATCCTTATTCTGGTTGAGAGGGGAACATAGAACCTTTTTGTGGGGAGGGTGGGTGGGGAACATAGAACCTGGGGAACATAGAACCTTTTTGTGGGGAGGGTGGGTGGGGAACATAGAACCTGGGGAACATAGAACCTTTTTGTGGGGAGGGTGGGTGGGGAACATAGAACCTGGGGAACATAGAACCTTTTTGTGGGGAGGGTGGGTGGGGAACATAGAACCTGGGGAACATAGAACCTTTTTGTGTGGAGGGTGGGTGGGGAACATAGAACCTGGGGAACATAGAACCTTTTTGTGGGGAGGGTGGGTGGGGAACATAGAACCTGGGGAACATAGAACCTTTTTGTGGGGAGGGTGGGTGGGGAACATAGAACCTGGGGAACATAGAACCTTTTTGTGGGGAGGGTGGGTGGGGAACATAGAACCTGGGAATTGGCGATGAAGCTAAAGCTGAAATAAAGACGGCACCGTTTTCCCGGCTCCGTTGGGTCCGACCAGCACGGTGAGAGGGTTGAAGAAAGTGATGACTTGTTTGTCTTTGTCCTCGATCCCGAAACTCCTAATCCCCAAGATGCTCATTTTGTCTATCTTTGACATGTTGGCACATTAAACAGGCTCACCTGGGGAACAGAACGAAAGACACAAAGAGAACAGATATGTAGACCCATTAAAACCGGGAAAGCATCTGTGTCGTTAGAGTTTCAGCGTTCGCAATTCAAAAATAGCAGATATACAAGCTCACAGAGCGTCACCTTGTGCCGCGCTGCGAGCTTGTACATCTGCTATTTTTTTTGAAAAATATTGAAATTGTGATTTAGAAGGCATTTGTCTAGAATCTGCCTCAGGTTTATCACACTATCAGAGCTGGTAGTTAGACATCAACCTGAATGCATCCCCATCCGGAATCAATGGAGGTAAATTCACTATAATCACATTTTTGTCTAAGGAATGCAACAAAAAACAAAAAAATATTATTGACCTCAAGTCTCCATGGCGTGAGTAATCGATAGAAATAAGGTCATTTTGGATGTGAACTACTCCTTTAAATAAAATAGGAAAAGGATTGAAGAGTTAAGGAAAATAGAAAAGGGTACAGTTTCATGAAAGTACAGCTGGAACAATAAGTGTAAATTGACACTTTATTTTGATATTCATGGGTTGCATATTAAGTAGTCCTGCACCAGCCATTTTGAGGACCAACACAGGTGTTTTGATTAACATAGAACATTGGTTCTATGCCAATCAGACAAATTGAACACCTGGCTGTGTTTGTCCTCAATATGGCCGGTTTAGGACTACTAACCATGAATATAGGAGGAATATATAGTTAATTCTCAATACAGATGAAATGTTCATCTGTACTGAAAATTAAATATGTGAATATAAAGTTTACAATAACATGACACTACAGCAGAACAAGAAATAAACCGGAAGGACGTCATGGGCTGATTTGCATTTCAGGAGGGAAAAAGCAATATGCAATATGATCTATGTGATAAGAATAAATGTAATGACGGCGGTGACGCTTGCCGACAAAACTGTCTGCAGTCTACACTACAGAGAGTACAGACCAATAAATAACGCGTCGCCAAGTCATAACTATGGGTTTGAATCAATGAATGGCTGCATACGCTATCATTACTATCGGTACCCCATTTGCATTGGGGTACCGATTCAATGGGGCACTGTTACCTTGTAACAGTGAACTGTACTACTAATGTGACTGTCCTGTACTTTTTCCTATATGCAAACTTCTAATGAATAAATGTCCAATCAATCAAAACGCACGCATGGTTCATAGTAGTTCTCTAAAAAGCATGTTAGCTCTGGAGCGTTAGCGAGCTCTCTGCCAACAGCAGTGTTATTCCCCTTGACTCAAATGTCAACTAAACGTGCGACGTCTCAACTGTAGCAAAATAAATACAACCATTTGTCTCCTCGTCGACACAACGGCCGTTTTGAGATGATAAAGTACTATTCTCAGCGGTGGGGAACGTCTTGGAACCCCACGTTTTGTGTAAAATCCACTTTTTGGGGCAGAAAATGAATTATGTCCGCCAGACGGAAAGTCGTTGATTGCCTCAAGTGCGCCCCCTACAGATGTGGTCAATAGAAAAATACCATTGACCAGATCTGTAGGGGGCGCACTTGAGCAAGTAAAAGAATATCCGTCAGGTCGAAATTTTGTAGTTTTCTGGCCAAAAAGTGGATTTTACACAAAAGGAGGGGTTCTGTGACGTTTCCCATCGCGTAGAATAGTGTTTTAACTTCATAATACGGTCACCCTCGACGCCTTGTAAGCTTGCATATCAGCTATTTTGGAAATCAATCAAAAGCTAAACAAACATAAGCCACGATCGAGTGCTGCGTTTAGCTAGCTGCATTAAGTTGATAACTTAACTGCGAAGAGGGACATAATAAATAACTATCGTGTTCACTTATTTGAAACGACAATACCTTTTATGAGACAAGTTTTTTCTCCGTGTTGTAGGCGCGCACCCACGGCCCGAACCCTCTCTGTCAAAACAGAAACACACACTCACTCACTCTCACTGACTGCTGCAGCAAAGTAGCTCCACAAAGAATATGACTGACTTCTGGTCAAACTTCACAATAAAATCCAAATTGATAAACGTGTACGCCACCACGCGCGTGTGCCTTCCAGGGCTCCGTACATTTCCCTGATCTTTCATTAAAGGCAACTCTCACTGGTCACTGCACAGAAATGTCAACAATCGTGACTCAAAAAATAAGAAGGCTGAAAAAACGACTCTTTTGTGTTCACTGTTTAATATTTTCGTTTAGTAATTCCCCCTGGCTATGATTTGTTTTGTATTGATGTATTGATAACTTGTCGTTTGTGTTTGTATTTGTGTTGTGTTGTACTGTACTGTATTGTCTGTTTTGTATTGTCTTGTATGTCATGATATTTGCATAAAGATTTAATAAAAAAATAATAATAATAATAATAACTAGTCCAACTCATTTCAATCATTTTTTTAAGTAGCAATGCCACAGTTTTTAAATTCTATAACAAACTTTGTCAATATTCCATAAATAAACATATTTATTTAGGCCTATATTATAATATGGAATATTGACAAAGTCTAATATCACAGACATTCTAGGGCTAGTGGTAGGGGTGATTTTGAGTAGGCTACTTTACTGTCACCTGTGTAGCTTAACCTATATAATACACTATCATCAATGTATGTTTTAGTTATCCAAATCTGCAAAGTAACTAGTGAGGTCAAATGTAGGCCTACAATGTTTGCCTCTGTGATGTGAGGTAGCCGCAAATTGCAACACTAGATTTTTTTATAATGGGATGAATCTAGGGTTGCAATACCTCCCATAGGCAGCCGATGCATGAAAACAGTTTTTTGCTAACTGATTGTATTAAACGACTTCAAACTCACCAATATTGTAGCTCTATGGAAAGCTTGGAATTTACTCTTGCTAACTGCAAAGTGTTTGTTTCTGAAAAATCCACAGTAGACATGTTAGGAGCTACTTTCTATCCAAGAAATTTGGTTCAGGTGATCATTTTTTCTAAGTCCCGGAGTTTGGAAGCGCTCGTGGAAAATCCCTCAACGGTCCTGTGACCACCTGGTTCTAAATGTCACATTATGCAGGAGGCAGCGGTACATGGCGTTATAGAAGACGAGCGCTTCCGAAGTTCAGCACTTAGAAAATAAACCATGTCTGCTCGGATTTCTTGACAGAAAATAAATCATAACAATTCTTCGGTGGATTTTTCAGAAACAAACACTTTGCAGTTAGCAAGAGTAAATTCCAAGCTTTCCATAGAGCTACAATATTGGTGAGTTTGAAGTCGTTTAATACAATCAGTTAGCAAAAAACTGTTTTCATGCATCGGCTGCCTATAGTCCAGTGAAGTGTGATGTCACTTCCGTGAAATTGCGTGAAATGTCGCCCTCTACGGGGTTCATGCTGGTATTGTTATGTATTCAAATCCCCATAGGAGAATCTGCGAACGCCGCATATAAGGTTTGTGTTAAAAATATAAACACACCATGCTCTCGGATTGACCCAAATGGATATGAAGCATCGACTGAGGTGGAAATGTACAGATTTACCCAAAGAGTAACACAATAAACGCTAGAAACGAGTTACAACAGGCTATATCAGATATGAATGAATATCATAAACTATGCAGAATCCCCCCGCTGACAGAAACGCGCACATGGTGTGTTTATATTTTTAACACAGACCTTATATGCAGCGTTCGCAGAATCCCCTATGGCGATTTGAATACAAAACAATACCAGCATGAACCCCCCAGAGGGCGACATTACGCACAAATGACGACATGGCTTCGTTTCTCTATAGGAGGTATTGCAACCCTAGATTCATCCCATTATAAAAAAATCTAGTGTTGCAATTTGCGGCTAGATGTGAGGTAAAGTATAAATAAGGAAATTAAGTAGCCTACTTCCGTTCATCAAAATAATTGAGTCTCTGCCTGGTGAAAGTTACATACAGGGAAGGAATTTCGGGGAGGCCATGAAGGCTATGGCCATCGTTGCCCCTTAGTTTGGCCTTGTGCCCCTCCAAAAAATGTCATGACCTGAGGCCACAGTGGCCTTAATGCCCCAACTGACTGTCCCACTTTCTCCTCTGTCTCTTTCTCTTGTCAATATGTAGGCCTACAACAGTGTCTCTTTCTTGTCATGTAGACAACGGTGTCTTTTGTTGAGATTCTCAGCTATACATGCCTTACCCCTTATCGCTGTGAACTTCTTTGCCTTTGTTTTACTATTTTTAAAAACATTTTAAAATTAGCCCTATTCACGGCCCGCCCACTCAGCAACTTCCTGGTGCCGAAGACATGTTTTGAAGGGTAAAACCCTGCTAAAAGCCATCGAGTTAACACAGAAATCGCAAATTTAACGTTGTGAGCTTGCAGATCAGCTATTTGAATTGAAATATTCAAAAAATATTTTTGAAAATAGTAAAAAATTGCAAAAATGCTTAGGAATAGGCATGGATGAAAATAGAGCCCTCTGAACTTTTACGTCCCCATCTTTAAACCAATGCCAGGGGTCATCAATGCGTCTGTACACGGACAAACGTCTGTGGCAAGACTTGTCCATGTCCTCTTCAATTCTTCTATTTAAAAAATAAAAATCAAACCTCGGTTCGAAGTGAAGCAGTGGACAGATAAAACCTCTATTCTGAATGTATTTTTCATCTGTTTTGATAATCTGCAATAGCTACTGCATGTAGACCTACAAGACAGATAAACCCTGAAGGCCAAATTATCATGTGAAGCTTGACCAATCCTCAAAGTATCCATTCATCTAACCGGGAGGGACACCACACATTTTGCTTTTTGAAAAAGCCTATTCATTCTGGACTGATATTTTACACGTACGGGACAGGAAAAACCTGTTCATTCTGGCCTGGAGTGACCATATATGGACATAAGGTAACATACTTTGTGTTTTTGAAAAGCCCTGTTCATTCTGGACTGAGATCACCATATATGGTAATTAAACGGACATTCTGTGGGACAGGAAAAACCTGTTCATTCTGGCCTGGAGTGACCATATATGGACATAAGGTAACATACTTAGTGTTTTTGAAAAACCCTGTTCATTCTGGACTGAAATGACCATATATGGGCGTGATACACACAAAGCCACTCATAGGAAGCGGTTTTCACCGCTTCAAAAATACTATACAGCCAGTATACAGTGGCTGACTTGCCAGTCGCCAGGTTTTATACAAGGAATATAACTGCAAGTCACTCATCATGATATTGGATCACAGATTACACACTGTTCATATTCACAAATGCCTGCTGTCCATTGTGGGACAGAGCACAGAACTGCCATGTTTTCTGGAACAACTTGGCACCGTGGCTGTGGAGTGTCAAACTAGTGATTGGGAAAACCAAAGACAAGATGTATGCTTACACTGAACACAGACTGAAAAACCTGCCAATTATTACACGCATGTTATCTTCATTATTTATCTATCAAGTTCTCCTAAAAAATGACGTAATGTATCAGCAAAAATGACGTAAGACACTGCCTTTGTACCGACAGTACACAGGCAGGGCCCTTAGCCAATGAGGTGCAGCCAAAGGGTAGATCTTTGTGCCCATACATGGTGTTACATGTGAGCCCACACTGTTTCGTAGGAACAGTATTTCTAGTTAAATAAATAATATTTTCTGGAAGATGATCTAGACAAAACCTGACAGACCCGACTTGATCACCATTTCAAACACTCTTATAAGACTTAATCAATGATCATGACATATTCAAGATCATCTGGAGCTGGAAAGAAAACAATGAATCTATCCATTTTATATACATCTTATGTTTTGCAATTTCTTTCTCTGCTGTACACAACAGCACTTTTTTCTTTTCATACTTTTCTAACTTTGTAACCTTAACTGCTGTGCCGCCTCTGTGTGACTGATTTCCCCCTTGGGATAATAAAAGGTATTTAACTATCTATCTATTTATCCATCCATCTCTCTCTCCCTCTCTCTCTCTCTCTCTCTCTCTGATGTCACACTGTTGGATGAAGGAGTCTGCACCTGTTCCTGTTGTGAGAGGGTATCTTTTCACTTCTAACCAGGGGTTTGTAAACAATCTAATCGAGTTACTTAATTCGTACAGATAAAAGAAAAGGTCAGGGGGGAGAAACACATTTTATTCCATTACACAAATTACAAAACATCCCACACACCGTAGTTTCTTTTCCTACTCCACAAGGAGTTTTGCAGCAGTTCAATTCTCTTTCAGGCAGGACTGTCCTCATTAGTTGCCAAAGAGATGTAAAGGTCTGGCTGGGGGCAGTCTAAACGCCCAATTTATACACCGTCGTCTGATGAAGTATAAATCAAACTTAAGCCTCCTCGTCATCACTGCCTGCCATGCTGCTGTCTGTGGAGCCTACGTCGTCTTCCTGTTGCGCTGCGGGCTGTGCTGGCTTTTGTGCGGGCTGGCTGGGCGTCTCTGCTTGTTCCTGTGGGGGTTCTGTCTTGTCCGCGGGGTCCGGGGACGGGGCTGTGGTGCTGGTGGTAAGTGCTGGGTCGACGGCGTTGGTGGAGGTGGTCAGTGCTGGGTCGACGGGGTTGGTGGAGGTGGTCAGTGTTGGGTCGACGGAGGTGGTGGAGGTGGTCAGTGCTGGGTCGACGGAGGTGGTGGAGTTGGTCAGTGCCGGGTCGACGGAGGTGGTGGAGGTGGCCTGCTGCCCCTCCTTGTCCCCAAGGAAGGTAGCCCAGCCTTTCAACCGCTCCTCGCGTTCACGTGTCGTTTCCTCCACCTGCACATACACACACAGTGTTGAATTAGTCCGGGGGCACGCGCCCCCGCCGCCCCATATCTTTCCTGAGCAGGGATCACGCCTCTCACGAAAACGGACATGCATTGATGCCAAAACCGCCCAAGTTCACACCTCGACAGCGATACATTTTGGCATGTGTTCATAGACCTGGTTGCTTCTTTCTTTCGCATATAACCTGGCAACACTGGTCTTAGCGGTGTTGCCAACACAAAGAAATAGCAGATCTACAAGCTGATCTACAAGCTCCCAATGCACCGCGATGCAACGCATTGTGAACTTGTAGATCGGCTATTTCCACTATTATTCATGTTCTTTTTATGTTCTTCATATAACTGCACCATTTACCATTTAGGTACTCAAGTGTCTCATCAACGTGTGAGACAGACATCTTTTAAATTGCTTGATTTGATTTTTTCACCTATAATATTGCCCAAATTGTGAAGCCACGGTTAAAGTGATCTCATCAAATGAGAAGGACACAGCCTGAGTGTAGTATACCCGGCAGGGGCGTCATTTGGGTATGGCAGGGGTATGCAGCTGCCATACCCTGGGTCCAGGGGGGGGGAAGATAAAAGCTAGTTCTAAATATGAATCCATGAATGTCTCTTTGTCTATCTGTACGGGTTATTATGTTGGTAAATTACAGTAAAATAAAATGCTAAATTTTACAAAATGGTCACTTTAACAAGGTATTATGATTATATTATAGGTACTAGTCCTTACCCGTTCAAAGATATGAGCTCCGAAATGATGTGCAGTGTGTGGGTTATAGGGTGTGCACTGTGCACACAGTATATGAGGGATGGAAAGTAACTTTCTGGTGCTTGCATGATAATATGTAGGAGCATCAATGTAAGAAAGACCCGTTTCGTTTAAAGGCTACAGAGATACTGTGTACCGATCTACATGACAACATCTGAAAGAGGGCCAGCCAACACGATTTCAGATCAATTGCTCCAGCCACTGAGGAGAAACGCTGTGACAGACACTCAGACAGACACTCAGACAGACAGACAGACACTCACTCAGACAGACATTCGCAACATTATAGTATAGATATATAATTATATATTATATGTACTTCTTAAAATAAATATATCATGCCTGTTGCTAAGGTATGGCAACATGACTGGTGTCTTGCACGCGCGCGAAGGCGCGCGTGCAAGACACCAGTCATGTTGCCATACCTTAGCTTTTTCTGAACTGACGCCACTGATACCTGGTAGTCGGTGGTCCCGTCCCAGAGCGTGGCAGAGAGCTTCCTGCCTCCAAACCAGCGTCCGTGCAGCGTCAGCAGGCAGGCGTCCGCGTTGTCTGGTTCCTTGAACGCTACAGAAGCCACGCCATCTGGGTGTCTCTGCAACACACACCAACTGATTAACCCATTTAGGCCTAAAATTATTGACTGCTTTAACCAGTGAAAAATAGCAGATATACAAGCTCACAGCGCGGCACCGAGTGCCGCGCTGCGAGCTTGTAGATCTGCTATTTTTGGAAAAAGTCGTGAAAATGTGTGCAAATCTTTGAATATATGTATTTTCAAAGTGAACGTTTGTAACTCAAATTTTGCTTCTGGGTGGTCCCTGGAACTACATATTTTGAGATGGGGGTCCGTGGCCAAATAAATATCATTTTGGGGGTCCTTCACATGAAAAGGTTTGAGAACCACTGACATAGTAGTCTCTCAAGAACAGAGCTCTAGTTAAGTGAAAAGGACCTTTTCTTTGACGATGGCTAGCCAGATTGCTGACATAGAAACATAGGTTTTTTCCAAAAATCTTAGAAGGATTCAAAAGACACTTATAGAATCGGGTAAAAATTCTAATTTTCACGATTTTTCAAAAATAGCAGATCTACAAGCTCGCAGCGCGGCACTCGGTGCCGCGCTGTGAGCTTGTATATCTGCTATTTTTTTATATTTAAAGCATAAAATATTGCGTCATAATGTGTTCAGGCCTAAATGGGTTAATAAACTCTATAAGAGATCACCATTTTCTATTTGCCTTCACAAAGTCACGAAAAATGCGATGAGAGAGTTGACCTTGAACTCACATCAAAGATGATGACCTTCTTGACGGGTCCAAACTTCTCACACTCTGTTCTCAGATCGTCACGGTACTCATTCAGCACCAGTGGGTCTTCCTACAAGGGGGCCGACAGAGGCGTTAACACAACACACGGACAAACGGTTAGTGTTGCAATGTGTGACGTCTCTGTGGGGTTACCCTCCTACCTCAAAGTCACTGGGATGAAACATATTCTGGATGAT
The DNA here is from genome assembly GCF_963921795.1 of Nannobrachium achirus. Lineage (NCBI taxonomy): Eukaryota > Metazoa > Chordata > Actinopteri > Myctophiformes > Myctophidae > Nannobrachium > Nannobrachium achirus. The sequence continues at coordinate 4,607,468 of NC_137826.1, read as the reverse complement.
GACAACTTTCTCGTGCCTCTTCCTCACTTCTCCCTTTTTCTCCGGCCGCCAGTCCAGCTGCCTGTCGGCAGACACAGACACACACACACACACAAACACACAGAGAGAGAGAGAGAGAGAGAGGGAGATGTGAGCGGAAACCAAGTATCCATCTACAAATGAAAAACAAGTGTAACACAACTATCAGGTAGGGCTGTCACGATATGACATTTTACATGACGATTAATTGTCACTCAAATAATTGGCGATTAACGATATAATTGTGTTTTTGTCTTTGATAATTACATTTCTGTTTGGCTTTTAGGCTTTGAAGTTGTACATGGCAGATATGACACATAACCTAAATATACAAAGAAATTACTGACATATTTGACAACTTACTACTTAAAAAATAACTTTGATAGTGGAAATAGCCGATCTACAAGCTCACAACGATGCGACGCGTTGTGAGCTTGTAGATCTGCTATTTCCACAATTTTTGACCTTTTTTTTGGAGCTGTGTGGAACACAAGCTCCCTATACGTGGCCGTGTGTGTGGCCGTGTCTGTGTGTCTGTCTGTCTGTCTGTCTGTCTGTCTGTCTGTCTGTAGCCTACAGGACCTTTTGTGACCACACAAGGGCGCTGTTGTTCAGGCCAGGCCAGACACCCACACACACACACACACACACACACACACACACACACACACACACACACACAAACACACACACACACACACACACACACACACACACACACACACAGCTCCACTTCGAACAGAGGTTCGATTTTAAATATATGAACATTTTTCAACATGGAAACGATTATGACGATTATGAAAAATAATCACGATTATGTCAAAAAATCACGATTAGACGATTATGTAATAATTGTGACAGCCCTACTATCAGGTATAAATATGAAACGGGAATTACTTCTGTTGAGCCTGTAACTTCTTCTTGTACTCCTTGTTCTTCTTCTTCTTCTTGCTGGCGTCGTAGTCGCCCTTCAGCTCAAAGCGCGCTGCCTCCACGTGCAGCTGGTACCCCCGCACCACTGAGTCATCGATCAGACGCAAAGCCAGGGCCACTGACTCCTTCTGCACGGACCACCACACACACACACACACACACACACACACACGGGCCACGGCCAAAGAAAAGCTTTTAACCCATTTAGGCCTAGAATGATTGAATGCTTTAACCAGTGAAAAATAGCAGATATACAAGCCCACAGCGCGGCACCGAGTGCCGCGCTGCGAGCTTGTAGATCTGCTATTTTTGAAAAAAAAGTCGTGAAAATGTCTGAAAATCTTTGAATGTATGTATTTTCAAAGCGAACGTTTGTAACTCAAATTTTGCTTCTGGGTGGTCCCTAGAACTAGATATTTTGAAATGGGGGTCCGTGGCCAAATAAATATCATTTTGGGGGTCCTTCACATGAAAAGGTTTGAGCACCACTGACATAGCAGTCTCTCAAGAACAGACTAACTGAGCTACAGTTAAGTGAAAAGGACCTTTTCTTTGACGATGGTTGGCCAGATTGCCGACATAGAAACATAGGTTTTTTTCCAAAAATCTTAGAAGGATTCAAAAGACACTTATAGAATCGGGTCAAAATTCTAATTTTCACGATTTTTCAAAAATAGCAGATCTACAAGCTCGCAGCGCGGCACTCGGTGCCGCGCTGTGAGCTTGTATATCTGCTATTTTTCAATAGTTAAAGCATAAAATAATGATACACAAAATGTGTACCCGTTCTAAATGGGTTAATACAGCAGTACTTCTCGTGCAGGGGCGAATGACTTGACTCAAAAATTTGAGTAATACTTGGTTGAGCACCGTTTCACATGCTGGAAATAGCAGGTCCTCAGTAGATCAGTTATTTTGGTGCGCAAATAAGTACAAGTCACCCTATTAATGAGTATTAGCTTAAGTGATTACCTTTACATATGAAACGAATCATCAAATACTCGCATCAAAATCCCAAATCTGATTTGACCTGTTAAGTTCTGAGTCAGGTTACAGCTAAAGAACACAGAGGGATGCTGTGTTGGTGTGTCATTTTGTTTGTGCATGGGTAGGTGCCCAATCTGCCCATAGGGACTGAGGCACACGTGCTTCCCTAAGAGAGATAGGAGGAAAAGACAACAGACCTTGAGGTAGCAACAGAGGCCGTCTCCCTTCAGGTTGCCCTCTCTGTCTTTGTAGAGCTTGACTTTGTACTCCTCGGTGATGGGGTCACGCATGACGATGCCACACTTAGACATCATCTCCGCAAACTCCTCAGTGCTGGTGTCTGGCGGCAGCCCTGGAAGGAGGGAGAAAGGGGGACGGGAGGTTGGGTGACCCATAATTAGGGATGGGTAATGTTCACCTTTGAATCGATACGATACCTTTTTCGATATCTGGGAATCGATACGATACCCTTTTCAATACTTTTTATTTAAGTTTAACTGCTCTACAGAGGTGATGATGATCACACAGTGTGGCAGAGCGGAGAGTATAGACGTTGGATAATCATCATAATAATAAACATTATAGGCTATTGTCGGCTATTTTCCACAGTAACGAGTGTAGCCTACTACAGCAGTCATTAAACTCTCAGTAGCCCAACTGTTACAGATGCGACCGGCCAGGGGTGCGTTCCAGAGTATCGAAACGAGGTATCGTTTGTTTTTACGTGAACCGGCAATCGATACCATTAAAAGTATCGCAGACGATACCCATCCCTACCCATAATAACGTGTAGATCTGCTATTTACTTTTGCTATTTTAGAAGAATTAGGGACATTTGTTTTTTTACAACAACGACGTGCAAAGAATACAGATACCAGGCTGAATGTGGTTAAACTGACATCATAATAATAATAATCATATTAATTTAATTGAAATGTATATTTAAATAAAACCTATATATGTATATGAATTTATTTTCAGCAGAATAAAGTCATAAAATGATCGGGGGCAAGGCAGCACTAACCTGACACATAGACGTTGGTGTTCTTATCGTTGTCCACGTCAAACCATCCTGCACAGGAAACAAAGATGTATTCAATCATATTATTTGTCAAACAGTTCTACAATGTGTATTAAAACCATTGTTTGTACCCTAGCCCTAGAATGGCTGTGATATTACATTTCACGTATTCCAAATACACAGCCATAGATCGCTCCCATGCCCGCCTGGTTAGCAGCCTGATCTTCGCAGCATTTCATTTGTTCAGTCCAGCAATCATTTCGGGCCCGTCACTGACAGATGCAGCTTGTGGGAAAGAGGAGATATTTTACTAACCAGCAGTACCCTAGCCCATTGGTTCTCAAAGTGGGGTCCTTGAGGGAGTTCCAGGGGGTCCCCAGCTAAAAGATAGTTAGGAACTTCCTATAGGAACCAAATGGACCCTTATGGGTATGTAACCCAAGAGAGTACAAATGGAACCAAATGGACCTTAACGGGTCCATTTGGTTCCATTTGTACACTCTCAGATTTAAAATTGATTTTACAATACAAATTGGGACTAGAAATGCCATTAAATGGGGGTCCGTAGCCTATAATGCATGTCAAACTGGGGGTAATTGCAATTAAAATGATTCAGAATCACTGCTAGAGCCGTAAAAAGATCTTCTCTTATGGGGGTCCCTGGCATATGTTTTAAAATGGGGGTCCGCGGGCTAATAAGTGTCAATTTGGGGGTCCTTGAGGGTTACATTTCTCCATTCTGACACTAACCCTATACCTAACCCTATCCCTAACCTCCATTCCCTAACCGGAATGGAGAGCAGCCCCCGTCCTTGACATGGTTTGAGAACAACTGCCCTAGCCTACTGTGCATGACATGTGTGATCACAAACAGACATGCAGACAGCAGCACGCTACCTGGCTCTGGCTTCCTTTTCTCTCCTTTCTGCTTGGCTTCTTTGGCTGCATTCGGGTCAGGCTTCTTGGACTGCACTGACTCAGGGCTCTCCTGCACGGGTGCTTTGCTGTCCGGGCCCTGGGGCGCCGTTTCAGCACTGCTCCCCAGCGCGGCGTTGGCATCTGGCTCTCCATCCTGGGTGAAGCCATAGTTGGCCTGGTAGGCTGCGATGAAGTCCTCCGTTATCTGGAGGAAAATGACATGCCTGTTAAACCAGCTAGCTCCAAGAACCACCTGTCTCCCATAAGTCAAGTGAGCTGCCTCAAACACATTTACTTTGTGTGCCAGCCATGGGCTGACAATATACATCTACAGCAAGCAACTCATAACAGCTGCCAACTATATAAGCTTCAGCTGCTAGTGCATAAACATAAAACTTACAAGCAACTAATAGTTGACAAGTACCAGGGTGCTGTCTGCTGCTGCTCAAAGAGAAACTTAACCAAATAACCTTACATTACTTAAATGCTACCCTACATAACTACTAATCCTATTAAAACCTAATCACTCTGTCACTCCCAACAATCAAGTTGATGTATGCCATATTGCTTTAAAAGACAGACATCACTGGTGTCAGGCATGGTGTCGGGCAAACATAGCAAATAAACCATCTACAAGCTCACTATGCTTTGCTAATAGATTATTTTTTATAATCGATAAAACGAATTAGTTTGATTAACTTTTGCATCCCTATCGAGTTCTTAGGCTTATACTTTAGGGAACCAGGCCTTCTTGTCATGGTCCCAGTCGTACACAGTGCCATCCTCTGGATCGGTGTAGGTGTACGGGTCTGAGCCGTCTTCCGCTGGCTGACCATAGAGCTGCTGCAACCGCAACTGCTCCACAAACTCCTTGTTCTTGTCAGGGTTGCCGCTCATCTACAGCCAGAGAGACAAAGACATGTCACATGGTTGTCGAATCTTAATGATAGATTACAACGTTAACAATGTTTGCAGTTTCACTTGACTGGGACAAGCAGGTACCCGTGATTCAGTGGGGTTAGTGACACTTCATCATGAAGAGAAGTGCTACGTGGATGAAGCATGCACACAATGCCATGCATTTTTTCAGACTGCAGGCAAATACAACCCCCCTCAAATATGATCTTTAAGACTGACTGTTCATACTGTTATTTTAAATAGATCAGGTCAGATGTGTGTATGCCATGCAGACAGACATCCTCCATCAACCTATCAATGGTTTCTGTGGTCAGCATGTAACTAACGGTGAGTGACACCGTCCCACTATAAGGGGAGATACGAAACGCAGGTGTCATAGCAGCCAACAGTAGTGAGTGAAACACAGTAAAAACAGGCCATTCAACTAGTCCAGTGGCAATCAAAAATTAAATTAGGATGAGGAAAGAAAGGAAGAAAGAAAGAAAGAGGCTTTGGTGTACTTCTCAAACTAAAGGCCCATTCCCACTGGGCCAGATAACAGATTGCCATTCAAAGTGGATGGTAGATACTAGATACAGATAAAAAAAATATCTGCCACAGATAAAAGAAATATCTGTGGCAGATATTTGTTTTATCTGTATCTACCATCCACTTTGAATGGAAAAATATCTGGAGAAAGAGATTTTTTTTATCTGTTGTCTGTCTGGCCCAGTGGGAATGGACCTTTAGCCTTAATTAAAAACTGTCACATGTCAAAATCAATACATCTACAACAGTCTTGATCCAAGATACAAAAACATATCACATATCAAAAGAAATCATCATAACAGTGTCTCTAAGTAAAGGTCCTCCTCCCCTCCCAAGGCAGGACACTGAAGTCCCACAGGGTGGATCATAATTCATAGCTTCATGAGGTGGACACTGATCTGGAACCCAGCAGGCTGCCAGTGAGAGGAGCAGCCAGATAAAACCCCTCAACACTTGGACCTAACATTAGCAGGCTAAACATGGCCATGATAAACGACATTATCCATGCTAGCTGTCTGTCTTGAGTTAGCGTTAGCATAACGTTAGCAGTAGCCGTCCAATTAGATACAGAAGAAGAGCAGCACACGTTGCTAGTTTATTTATTTCGTTATTTTCATTGCATGCTGAGAGTCAATGACAAAGCCAGCGGGTGGTTGTATTATTAGTGGAGTTACAGGCAGTAACAAACAGTACCTTTGCAGCGCGGCGCCACTTGAATGAAATGAATAATCTACTGCGTTTATCCCACCACAATCCAACACACTATCCCAGATAGAGCGCGCATGCGTGACCATTACAACCCGTGTGTGTGCTCGATTCAAGACACAGCTGCTACCGGTGGCAGCGGCAGACCGATGAGCACGTTGAACATAAACCCAAACGCACCCTGGCGTTTGACAACGGGTCTGAGGCCTTAGCTAGAAGATGCAGTCAGAGTTGAACATTTTTAACTCAAATCTTCTGGCCGTTCTGGGGGTCCCTGGCTGAAACTAAATATTTTGAGATGGGGTCCGTCCGTCACGTGGACCAAATACACAGATATCACTGTGGGGGTCCTCCTTACCACTGATATAGGCCGATTCTACAATTCTACATGTCTTCTAAATCCTAACATTTTTCTGAAAAAATAAATAAATAAATAAAGAAAGAAAGAACAAGTTGCTATATCAGTGGTTCTTAAACTTTGACATGTCAAGCCAAGGACCCCCAAAATGACATGTATTTGGCCGCAGACCCCCAGAACTGAAGCAAAGATTTGATGTGGGTGACCATAGCTGAGTGGTTAGGGAGCCTGCCTGGGGAACCAGTTCCCCTGGTTGTCCCCGGTTCGATTCCCGGTCAGGCAGCAATGTGTCAATGTGTCCCTGAGCAAGACCTTAACCCATAATTGCTCCCCGAGCGCCGTATATGGCTGCTCACTGCTCCTAGTTGTTATAGGATGGGTAAAATGCAGAGAATAAATTTCACGTATGTGCAAATGTACTGTGACAAACTCGTCCCGAAGGCGTGGGGCCATATTCTATTTGAGTTATTGCCCGGCCTAAACTATGCAGAATATCTATTTCTGACCCGTCTGCCTCAGACCCGTTGGCAAAAACGAGCACGCAACACAAACCGGGGTGACTGAGTGTTGCCATGTCCGGTTATTATAAGCGACGTAGGGCTTTATGTGAAATTGCTTATTTTTTAGTTTGTTGGCTTGTTTCTTATGTGTAACTTTTCTTATATGAGCTTGCTTCACCTTTTTATTGTTTTATTTCAAGCACAATGCCATGCAACGCGCTGTGAGCTTATAGATCTGCTTAGCCTTTTTTCCCCCCAAAGCCCTAGTTGCTTGGTTACTTATTTCTCTCATAAAATCTGGCAACACTAGTGACTGGAGGTTCTACTTCCGTGCTGCAGGGATGCCTGCTTTAGTGCTTTTTATTGTGTTTATTTACCTCGCACGTGAAAACCAACAAACCGGAGGAAAACAAAACAACACGGAGCAGCTAGGCTTTCGCCACAACAGATCAGCAGCCATAATAACTAACTGGTTAATAAAGTAGAATCACATCATGGCGGAGGGCAGCGGCAGCGGCATGGCCGGTGGTGTCGGCGCGGCGCTGGAGAGCCTGCCTCCCGGCGACCCGCAGCTCATCAACATGATCGTGGAGCATCTGAAGAACCGAGGGCTGTTCGACGAGTTCCGACGAGACTGCCTGGCAGACGTGGACACCAAGGTAGACAGCTAGGGCTAGGCATCTTATCTCTGCTGTCTAGTCGGGCCAAAATCCTATTCCTGGGGTGGACAGTTTTTTGATTGATTGAAGAATTTATTAGAAGTTTGCAATAGAAAAAAGTACAGTTTCATGACAGTACAAATCACTGGTACAAGGTCTACTAAAAGGAGATCCTAGAAAGCCGAGGCTTATTTCCACAGGAACCACACTTTAAGTATCTCATATAACATTGAAAGACAGACGGATAGAACATAGTACTTTATCTAGGATAATATCAGTTTCAAAAGCATAACATCAAATACAAATACAAATCAAATACAGTCAGCTAAATTTCTAATTTACAACTAAAAGCTCAACGTTGTATTTTCAGTGAAGAGATTTGGTGTAGAGAGGGAAATAGGTGGTCTGGGACTGGGATGGACCCACTGTACTCTCTCAGAACGTTGGTCCTAAGATGGACAGTCCATCCTAGGACCATAATAGCGAGTTAGAGACTATTTGGTTTAATGTGTTAAGGGTTTAATCTTAAGAAACATTCATTCAACACTCTCATCTCATGGCTATATTTGTGAGCCAAATGGATATGGTCAAATACAAAAAGGAATTCCCTCTTCTTGTGTTAGGACAATATCAATCACAGATGCAGGAATGTGTTTTCAATGAGTCTCTAACATGGAGTTTAGGGGACCGTACCTATGTTCCCAAGGTTCTATGTTCCCAGGGTTCTATATTCCCCATTTACCACCTAATCCTAACCCTAACCTAAACCTAACCCTAACCCTAACCCTACCCTAACCCTAACCCTTACCCTAACCCTAACCCTAACCCTAACCCTACCCCTAACCCTAACCCTAACCCTAAACCTAACCTGGAAACATAGAACCTTGGGAACATAGGGAGGACCCCGGAGTTTAGGAGGGGGGTCAACTATTCCTTTAAAACCCAACCAGTTTGTAAACACAAGCAAAGTAGACTTTAAAACGACCCTAAAAGTGGTTTTAAATTGAAATACCCCTAGTAGTTACTTTAGACCACTCAGGCCCCAGCAGTAACACTGTTGTTGTGTCACTCTCTTCCCAGCCTGCCTATCAGAACCTGCGGCAGAAAGTTGACAACTTTGTCTCCACACATCTGAGCACACAGGAGTGGAACCCGTCCATCAACAAGAACCAAATGAGGAACGGACTGAGGCAAAGTGTCATAAAGTGAATATTGGTTTATGGTTTTAACACATCTGTTGCCGGGTATCGCGCAGTGCCAGCCAGGGCTTTTCAGTGTTTTTACCTTATTTCAGAGGTTTCCTACACACCACCGCGGTCATCCGAGCGGTGCTTTTGTAATGGTCCGTATTCCGTAGAGAAGGGCTTTAAACAAGAATGCGATCTGGAGATAGATTACGAGATAAAGCCATTTTCCTGCAGATCATTCCATTGCCTTCAACGGTGGATTTCACGTCCCGATTCCGCTTATGGGGATTTGAGTTTTTGCTTCAGTGCGGGTGCTGTGGCTACAGTTTAATATTTAATGTAGTTGGGATAGGTACCCTGTGTGTTAACATAATGAATATCTGCCTTACCTCATCTGTGAATGTACTAGGGGAATTACAGCTCTCTTTCTCTCTCTGTGTGTGCGTGTGCGTGCGCGCGTGTGTTCAGATCAGGTATGATGGAGTCTGGCGTTGACAGGATCATCACTCAGGTGGTGGACCCCAAGCTGAATCACACTTTCAGGCCGCACATCGAGACCGCCATCCATGACTTCCTTGCGGGGGAGAAGAAGGAGGAGGCCCCGGCGGCCAGCTCTAATCCCGCACCCTCCGAACAGCCAGAACAGCCAGAGGTCCCGCCAGCAACAGTCCCCCAAACCCCCTGAGGTCAGTTCACACTGGGATCACTTGGCCTCAAAGATAGCCCTGAGTGTCAGTAGCATGATACATGCCCCAAACATAGAATCACATTAAACCTTGACAATACTGATGCTTAGAAAGGAAACCTAGTCACCATCGTAGGACAACTCCCTTTTAACTGCAAGGATAATTGCTCCCTTAGATATAATGTAATAATTTCTTATTTAAGTTGTGGCATGGATTTTATTTTTGCTTATTGTCCAAGGCAAAGTACCCTTAGGCAGTGGTGTTAGTACTAAAACCTTTTATTGAGTAAATATATAAATCCCATGGCACAAATTAAAGTGAAAGTACACTGACATTCTACATGTGTATATAAAGTAAAAGTTCTCCGTTTCATATACAGTGCCCTGACCTAAGGATATAATATGGCATGAAGTTTGTCTGCATCTTTGCCGATAAATCTGCATGCATTACACTTCATAATGAAAAACATTGCAGGTGGTGTCATTGTAATTTACAAGTTTGCAGACCTGAATTGATTGATGAACAGGCGTACAGTAGATCAGCAATCATTTGAAATGTAAGATAAATGCAGTCCCCCTAAAGCACCATGACCATATTGCTGAGTGTCTCTGCTAACATCAGAAAGATTGATACCTTTTTAAACAGAAAAAAGTCATACATTTAGACAATGGAAAATTTGCTTTGTATTTTTCTGTATATTTTCACAAATACTTTTTGTTAAATAATCGTCTGTCTGTGATGTGCTGTACAGCTGTAGTAGAGGCAGAGTGAACACCAGGATGGGTTTTGTAAGAGGAAACTGACACACATTTGTCAAGCAACAAGACTAATCAGGGAAAGTGCAACTGTTTGTCATTTGGAACCAAAATCTGTAGCGCATCCATGAGTGGCAAACAGCAAGTACTGCCATCTGCAGATCTGCTGGCTTGTACACACATTTCACCATCGGCACACCCATCTGCCTCTTTGAAAATAAATTCTCAGCGAAAGCCTGCTCTCTCCTCTGCCCCCATCCACAGGTACACCGGCTGATCTGGATCTGCACACAATGTTCCAGAGCCAGTATGGCCATAGGGGGCATAGCAGCATTGAACATGGTGGGAGAATGAGGCTGTGAGCTTGTTTTAACAAGCCGTTTGAAGAGGACCTTTCTGAGGACTGACGTGGGCAGGGCAAGACAGAGTTTCAGTGCTGTCTGTGTGTTGTGCAGGGTTACAGAGTGAGAAGCTGCAATGGATTATCACACCCATACCTGATGCACAGCAACAAGATCAATATGCACAGCATGCTGCTGTTGCACCGCTCCGCTATAGATTAATTACCTTCTTTTTTTGTTAGATTCATTGGGATTTGTTTTGAAATTCCTTTTGTTACTAGTTTATTTGACCTTTTCAGTCTGTATGTCATATGTGACAAATGAGACATGTTGATTTTGTAATGTCTTTTGTAACGAATTGTAAATTTTGTGTTTTGTGTTGATTTTGAAACGTTTTCATTAAATGTAAATAAAATGATGATTGCAGTTTCAGAAGCAGTTGATTTTACTAGTGTCTCCACAGCACAGATGGTGTTAGTCTTTTTTACTGTCGCTACAGCCTCGATGTGGGCTGTGGAACACTTCTGGGCTGTGGAGACTCCAGATCCAGATACTGAATCCAGATACATTTCCCAATTCAGAACAATGGTTAACATGCAAATGTTGCATATCCTGTGACGCACTGGTAGACATACTTCACATGTACAGTTCACAGTATTCACACACTGTTGTTCATTAAATTCTTCCAGATCTCCTTTAAGTTCTTCAAGTCTACAAGGCGTAATCCAAAGGTCAAGCTACGGTCCCACATAACGATGTATAATAGCCATGGCATGCTGGTCGATGTCATCAGTCTTGCCCAAAATGGTGTTCCACAGTTTGGTGGTTCAGCGGGACATGGATAGATTTGAATTCAATATAATAACAAACCTCATTCTTTTCACAAAATATTCAGTGTGATTAGCTGTGGCCAAAGTAAACGTGGACGGACAAACATTTGGGGGACAATGCGTCATGCGGCATGCCATTAAAAGTGTCCGAATGCAAACCAAAAGTGCTATTTCTGTTGAAAATGTAAAATTCTATTATAAACAATATTATTATGGCATGGCTCCTAGGAGGTGAGCCGCCTAGTGTGTGTGTGTGTGTGTGTGTGTAGGAGAGAGGGACATCGAGTTAAGACTGGATTTATTTTGATTAAACTTCTGTCATTAATTTCAGCAAATATGCAATGAAAGTTGATTGCGTCCTTGCCAAGTACACATAGTGAGCTTGTAGATCTGCTATCCTCACTATCCATGAAAACGTGTTAAGTAAATACATGCAAATGCTGCACTGAAAGATGCACGCAAAGCACTGATATTGTAAATGAAAGAATATTTTGTATATGAATACAGTATATTGCGAAAATAAAATATGCCGTGGCGTACACCATTACAGAACCACTGGGATAGACAATGAGATAGGGAGATGCAATTGATCATTTAACACACTTAATTTAATACAAAACACAAATATAATTTGTTTTGGTAAAATTGTGGAATACATGGTAATTTTTATTAAAGTACAAATATCGTTATGTGTATTGAAACATTGTAATGTCTTTCAGTTTTTTTGTTACTTAGTTTGAACCTCATGCTTGACTTTTCATATATAGACTACACACTCAATGGTCAACTCTACAATAGACATGACAATGTTCCGGAGGAGGGGTGCAACAGTTAATTGAAGTAATCGATTTTCCAGTGGTTCATCAATTTGTTGATTCATCAAAAAGGTAATCAATAGAATAATAGCTAAGAAAATAATTCAGACCTAAATTATAGTATAGTAACATTGCCTTGTTTAACAACATCCCTTGTTTAAAGCATTAAAACGATAAAAGATACTTTAAACATCTGTGTTTCAGATCAAGGTGACACCCACTTGCTGCCTGGTTACAGTTTATCTTCATTCCCACTTTCCCAGCCAGTAAATGCATAGATTGACTTACTTCACTCTTGGAGATCACTAAATAACCCTGTTCCACACAGTAGGCTACTTCTAATTATTCTATAATCCTGCTAAAACATTCTGATCACAGGATTCATTGACACATTTACCTCAATCCTGTGTAAATATTCAGAGAAATTGGTCAAATGATCTGTATTTGAAAGACACAGCTGCAAAGTGTATGGTGTCAACTGAATCATTATCAGTTGTCTTTAAACATGTCTACCATATCTTGCACACCTCTGCTTTATTTGAATAACGGTAATTTTCACGACGATAAAGCGTTATCCCTGGATAGAGTGGTTGTGTGAATGTGGTTTCAACAGTATGGAGGAGGCTCATTGTGTCAGAAACAGTGTAAAATGACAGAGTACCTGCCTTGTGATCCAGGTACACCCCCACTCTGGAGAAAGGGGGGTGATAAACTTTAGGATCATTGCTGTAGTTAAATGTGGGCCATGGTGTGGGCCCTGACACTTTAGTATCAACGCTGTTGTGTGTGAACCAGTACTCATCACCTAAGCATCGCAAACACCAGGACTTGTCGTTGAATCCAAAGCCTGATAGATAACGTGCCTCCCTGTTGATGTCTTCATAAGAGACTGCTATATAAATCTGTCTGCCTTCAGACCATTCTACTTCCCAGTAACAACGCTCAGACAAACTCTCCCTACACAACACCTGTTGGTAATAGGTAAATCTCTTTGGGTGATCAGGATGAGGATCAAGATCACCCGAACTTCGAGAAGAAATGCTGTTCTCAAGCAGGTAGAGATTGTTGTGTACTGTGTTCGGGTCAAGTGACAATGGACAGGAATCTGTGAGAGGGACAGAACAAATTAAAATCTCATGAAACCTGTGTTTAGAGTTTGTCCCAACTATCTGAAACAATTTACAATTTAGACATTTAGCAGACGCTTTTAATCCAAAGCGACTTACAATAAGCAGGTACCGTAATACATCAATATATAATAACAAGATAATATGTCAGTACATCAACAACAATATGACAAATGCATAGGAATATCAATCTAGAAAAACAATAACATAGGTAGACCACGCACCTAATCAGTAAAAACATTTATAAAAAATGCTATCTAGCTTCATGTATGGAGGGAAGGGGAGTGTTACAGTTGTGCTATGGGTTTAGGTGGAGTGAAGAATGAAACAGCATGAACATGAACATCGACTCACATTGTAAAAAATCCTCTCTGGTCTGAGGCTCTGGTGGATGTAAAACATTGACTGCAGACACTGGAAATACAAGAAATCAGTATCATCATGACGTCGCACTGAAGAATGACCTAAACTGAGGTTCCATAATTTGAAACTACAACCTAGAACAGATCAAGTTCAATACTGGAAAAATCTTAAAATGATTATGGGTAAATCAATGTTGCAGATAGGTTTTGTTCCGTTTACATATAGTATTATACATTTTGTTGACAGACTGTATGTAACACCCGAGATTCAAACCTGGAATTAAAGCCTACTGAGTTGCTCTGCTACCTGCGTACATGCGATGATACTCATTAATTCACTCAGAGATCAAGTGCAGATATATAAGGCTAGCAGCCCATTTTATTTTGTATTGGTTTGATTAATTCAAAATCTTTCTTTATGATAATGATCTTGAACTTTATTTGTACCTATTGTTTTGTATTTTTTGTATTTTTTTATTGTTGTCAGATCGTTGATGTGGCTCTAGTCTAAGTAAAAGGATTTCACTGTTGTGACAGCTGTATTTTAAGTACACGTGACAATAAAAAAAAAACCTTGAACCTTAAACATTACTCCACACATTGACCAACATTATATCATAATTAGCCTATACATCCCTGTTATCTTAATTGGTTTTCAAATGTTTTGTGCCCAAAGGATAATCTCAAGACATATCTGTATTCATATAGCAGAAATAGCCTATCTACAATCTCAGATTAAATCGCGACACGCTGTGTCTAGCATTGCTAGAGTAGATGTAAACATTATTCATAACCTTTTGTATAGCTGTATATTGCAATACCTGGACTTGTCTCATGGTGCACAGTTTGAGAAAAAACAGCTTTAAGCCACCAAGCTGAATACTGTAAATGTACCTTTGTATCCATTGGGTAGCAAAGCAATAAACCCTTTTGCAAATCCCGCCCCATTCTGCCCTGTTACTATGATGGGACATTAACCCTGGGCAGATTGTTTTTATAGTGGAAGTGGATGGGATTTTTTTTTCCCTTCATAGCCTCATTACAGCTATATAAAGTACCAAAGGAAAAACACCTAGGTGATATTAATAAAAAGGGAAGACAAAGGTACAGTAGTTACATTGCAAAACAGGGGATTTACCCGAAAATATATGTTTTAATTTGTTTAATCCCAGTGGGACAGAATCCTCTTTGCAGATTCTTTTATAGTGGTAGTGGATGCGATTTTTTTTCCCTTCATAGCCTCATTACAGCTATATAAAGTACCACAAAAAACACATCTACGTGATATTAATAAAAAGGGAAGAAAAAGGTACAGTAATTACATAGCAAAACAGTAGTTTTCCCCCGAAAAATAAATGTTTTAATTAGTTTAATCCTCTGGATCAGAGATAGAAAGAGAAGCGCATTGCATCTTGGGTACTAGGAAGAGGACAGAGAGAATGTTTCTCCTCACATAATAGGCTGGCTTTTCGTAATTCTGCCCATTTAAATTATATGTACCCAATCGTGACTCTTAGACCATTGATAAGGTACATGTGAACTAGTTTGTTGAAGCTTATTCGTTATGATGAGCGAGATCGCTTGACGCTTGCCGTCGCTATCACCGTACCGGCCGATCTCCGTGTCGCGCAGTGCGGACAGTTTTTGAAAGCCTGAAGCAACATTCTCCACTGCACAAACTCCACCCCCGATAGCAAAAAGTGAATGATTTTTTCTGGTTGGCCAGTCAGGGAGTCTCAGGGACCAATCAGAAGGCTGACAAACGGTCTATTGTCTTTGCCTTTCCCAATCCACTGTTTAATATGATAGCTAGTAAAACATAAAAAATAAATCATCTCACATCTCTCTGACATTTCAGGCACAGGTGTCTTCAGGATGTCATCCAGTTTGTCTCTTAGACCAGACACTGCATCACTCACATCTGTGAAGGAACTCAGAGTAGGGACAACAACACTTGGAGATTCACTGGAACTGGAGAGAGACTGGAAACTCTGGAGAGAGAAGCAGAGACACATGTAGACAGTTCAGACAGGATTTAAAAACATAATAATAAACACAATACATATAGCTGCTAGCAGCAGCGATACCCCTGTATTGCTGTGAGCAAAGCAATATAGAATATGCAATATGCGCTATAAACCATAGCCAACATAATAGATTGAACTTGAGAGAAAAAAAGACTACCGGTAGTAGAGTTCTGAGGGATTGTGGATATTACAATGCATGTCTTTATGATGTTTCTTAATGCTTATAATGGCAGATAACTAGAAAAGAAAATTTCTAAGAAATTTTAAGTGTGCCTGCAGCTCGCTAAGTCTGTGCAACCTTGTGTAGCGGTTGGTGTTAGCATTAGCGTTATTAACATTAGCATTTTTTTGCATAAACGTTAACATTATTGTTCTTCATATGACACCACCCACATGTCTGTACGACAAACGGTTCACGAGAAAACGGGTCACTTCCTGTTTGGTGAGGGGCACTTCCTGTTTGGCGAAATAGGCCCCAATTAAGTTTAAGGACTCTTAATCTTGTCAGGAAGTCAGCCATTTCGACTAATTAGTGGCGTTTTGGCGCATTTTTGGCCGTTATCACGGGTCGCACTTTAACGACAGTTTTGTGAGAAAAAAAAAGTTTTTTGAGGAAAAAAAAAAGTTTTTTGAGGAAAAAAAAAATTGGAGAAAAAAAAAACTGAGAAAAAAAAATTGAGAAAAAAAAATGTTTGAGAAAAAAAAAATGTTTGAGAAAAAAAAATTGAGAAAAAGTTTGAGAAAAAAAATGTTGAGAAAAAAAAATTTGAGAAAAAAAAAATTGAGAAAAAAAAATTTTTGAGAAAAAAAAATTTTTGAGAAAAAAAAATTTTTGAGAAAAAAAAATTTTTGAGAAAAAAAAATTTTTGAGAAAAAAAAATTGAGAAAAAAAAATGTTTGAGAAAAAAAAATGTTTGAGAAAAAAAAAATGTTTGAGAAAAAAAAGTTTTGAGAAAAAAAATTGAGAAAAAAAAATTTTGAGAAAAAAAATTGAGAAAAAAAAATGTGAGAAAAAAAAATTTTGAGAAAAAAAAATTGATAAAAAAAAAATTGATAAAAAAAAATTTGAGAAAAAAAATTGAGAAAAAAAAATTTTGAGAAAAAAAATTTGAGAAAAAAAAAAATTGAGAAAAAAAAAATTTGAGAAAAAAAAATTTTTGAGAAAAAAAAATTGAGAAAAAAAAATTGAGAAAAAAAAATTTGAGAAAAAAAAATTGAGAAAAAAAAATGAGAAAAAAAAAATTTGAGAAAAAAAAATTTTTGAGAAAAAAAATATTGAGAAAAAAAAAATTTGAGAAAAAAAAATTGAGAAAAAAAATTTGAGAAAAAAAAATTATGACACCAGCCGCGAGTCTGTACAACAAACGGTTCATGAGTTATAGAGGCACTTCCTGTTACAGAGGGGGCGGGGCTTAATCAATTACAGCTCATCCCTATTGGCCGGAAAAAGACCAAAGTTGTGTGTGCATTTTAAAGTTTAAATCACGTTGCTAGGCAAAAGTATGGCAGAGTTATGTGGCGCCAAAGTTTCGTTTTTTTTCGGAGTCCCCCATTCTAAGTCAATGGGGTTTTTTGGCGTCGTTTTTTGCGAATTACATCGCAATCGTATCGCGGATCGGAAAGAAAAGTAATAGCACACCATTCCCGGCCGAGCCGCACGTTTTGATGTGTATATTGCGGGGGTGGCGTAAATCGTGCAGCAGTTATTACGTGCCGAAATTTCCCCCATTCTAAGTCAATGGGGTTTTTTGGCGTCGTTTTTTGCGAATTACGTCGCAATGGTAACGCGGATCGGAAAGAAAAGTAATAGCACACCATTCCCGGCCGAGCCGCACGTTTTGATGTATATATTGCGGCGGTGGCGTAAATTGTGCGGCAGTTATTACGAGCAGAAATTTGCAAGAACATTACTTACTGACTGACTGACTGACTGACTTAAGTATGGCGGATTACAATAAGTGTTCTGCTATTGCATAGCAGGCACACTTAATAAGGGGATTTTATAAGATATTTGACCAATCTGCGAAGTAAATCGTTACCAAGAAATGTCTTCACCAATGTGTTTCTAAAGGTAAGGTTGAAATTCATCTCCCGGGGAAACCTCATAAAAAACTGATTTGTGTTTGTGTTCCATTAACTTTACTATCCACCTCTTTCCGCGGGAATTTACTGGAGAATATTTTTGGCGCACCACACTTCCGGTTAACAGCAGACATACAAGCTCGCGTTGCGTCGCAGATGCAACCGTTGTGAGCTTGTGGATCACACTCAGCTGCACGCCGGAAGCTCCGTGCAACTTATGCGCAATGCCCGATGGGATGTTGGAAAGTTGTGGATACAGGAAAAAAACACAGAAAATAAATATGCTTTAAGTAGCATGTGAGGGGTCAAACTGTTTTTTTTTTTCATGATGCAGTGAATCCATTGCAAGCATTTGTTTTGCACGAAAAACATTCCGTGGGCTACAAATGGCCCCCACAAAACAGTGAAAAGTGATGACTCATCACTAAACCATCGTTTTGTGTGGCCGTTTTTAGCCCAAGGAATGTTTTTCATGCAAGACAATAGTTTGACCCCTCACATGCTAAAGCATATTTATTTTCTGTGTTTTTTCCCCCCCTGTATTGTAAAGTTAATGGGACACAAACTTTCATCAGTTTTTTATGAAGTTTCCCCCGGGAGTTGAATTTCAACCTTTAAGTACATATTATTACACCCCTTTAGAAACACATTGTTGAAGAAATTTCTTGGTAACGATTTAGTTTGCAGATTTTATTATGTTTCCCTTATTAAGATTTAAAACTTACACTTAAATTTTCAGTTATCAAGACAATATCTAGCCAATTTGTCTGTTATGTCTACTAGCCCTTACCCGTTCAAAGATATGAGCTCTGAAATGATGTGCAGTGTGTGGGTTATGGGGTGTGCACTCGTGCACACAGTATATGAGGGATGGAAAGTAACTTTAACTGGTGCTTACATGATAATATGTAGGAGCATCAATGTAAGAAATACCCGTTTCGTTTAATGGCTACAGAGATACTGTGTACCGATCTGCATGATTTTTGGACAACATCTGTAACAGGGCCAGACAATCGCCCCCCCCCCCCCCCCCCCCCCCCCCCTCCCCCCCGCGCGCCACACACACACACACACACACACACACACACACACACACACACACACACAGCTGGTTAAACATGTTGCCTCATGCTAGATGCAGAATAGATAGTAGATACACCAGAAAAATGCTAATATACAGCATACGATTTGTGAAAGTGACAAACGGGCTTCACAGTTATGTCAGGTGTGTTCATATGCTAATGGTGATGCGATTTCAGATCAATTGCTCCAGCCACTGAGGAGAAACACTGTTACAGACGGACACTCAGACAGACGGACGGACAGACATTCGGAAAATTATATGTTTGATATTGCCAAGTTTCATAAAAGAACTACTGCACGGTTAAACCAGAACTGCAAAAATAACAACGAAAGGGTGTCTACTTACCGTGTGCTTTGCCCCCAAATAGAGCAGATGTCTCCTAAATAAAAGCACCAAACATTCATGATTATTCAACATATCAGATCAAACAGAAAATAAATCTGTGGAACAACCTGAATGAAATGGACGAGGTCATCAGTGTTGGACAGCTCTTTCAGGTCAGCATGTCTCCTCTCCAGCTCAGCTATCTCCTCCTCCAGCTGCATAAGGAGTCCCTCCGCCTGAGCCACTGCAGTCTGCTCACGCTCCCAGATGAGCTCTTTAATCTCACTGCGCCGCCTCTCAATGGAGACCATCAGCTCAGAGAAGATCTTGTCACTGGCCTCCACGACTGCTTCTGCAGAATTCTGGTTAATGCAACAAGACATCAACACACAAAGATCATTAACCTATTTACCTTTCGATCCAGGAACCCCTTTTGGGGTTGTTGTTGCTATGTACAGTATATACTGTCACATCATATTTTTTGTAATTTCTTTCAATAAATGCAGTTTTTTCAGGATTTAGAAGGTGTTTTTTAGAATCAGCTTCAGGTTTAAATGGGATGACTATTGGAACAAAACGGAACAGAACTTTGGGGACAAAATTCTGTCACCTTTCAAGAATTGGAAGCCGGAGCCAATAAAATGGAGAACATTCTTTACTGTGATTCTGGGTACTTTAGTGCTTATCACGACACAGGGAAGTGCCTCATTCACATTAGCGTCACAATCTTTCCTCTAGCCACAGTACATTATTTCTGGAACTATTGGCATCCTATCAACTCACCTTCAGGGTCTCTATGGCCTGTCTCAGGTTTTTCAGTTCCTTCTTTCTCTCCTGGATCTTCTGTTGGACTTTCTGCTGACTTGTCCCCAGGTGTTTCTGCAAGAAATACCCTTTTATTGTATAATTTCTGTAGTGTACCCTGTAGGCCATTGTTTAAAGGGATATTTCCCTTAATCTTTGGTCCTTTTATCGTCTAATCAGGCTTTTATGAACACCCTGAACAGATTTTAATTTACTTGATTCAATATTTAGATATTTGATGTAAATGTTATCAGGCCCTCCAGGCCCAGGGCCTCTCCCCATACACACCCATTGTAAGATAGATTAAAACACCCATTATTTTTTCTGGTAACTCATACTACCCTCCTAATACGTGAGCAGGCAGTGTTTTTTTCGATATATATATATATATATAGTATTTCTTTTTAATAATTTTTTATTGTATTTCTTTTTTTCATTTTCCCGAAGAATTATTAAAAATAAATGAAAAAATGTTATTGAAAAAAACAGTGACTCAAGGACATCACATAGCCGAACTGAACTGAGAATCTTGCGAGTCCAAGGCGGTTAGTCCACCTTCTGAGTCCTGAGCCAATGCCGTTAATGTCGTTTTGGTTTAATCTTTCAAACATTAGCCAATATCTTGACTCATGTTGGCTCATCAGATTGCGGTCCTACCTGTTTCTCGGTCCTCTCTGCTGCAGCTGACACGGTGTCATGTCCCTTATGCTCATCCATGACGCACAGATAGCAGATACACTGCTGGTCTGTGCGACAGAACACCTCCATCAGCTTGCCATGACTGGAGCACATCATCGCCTGCAGTCGGGCCGTGGCTGGGACCAGCTTGTGCTTCTTCAATGCACGGACGTTGTAGTGAGGCTGGAGGTGAGTCTCACAGAAAGAAACCTGACACACCAGACAAGACATAAGGGCTTTGTGGCATCTGGTTCCAGTGCAGAAGTCGCAGACCACATCTGCCGGCCCGGCATAGGCTGGGGCAGTAGAGGGAGAAGACTGGCCTCCTGTATTCCTCAGCTTTTCCACAACCTGGAAGTAAACGGTAAAAAAAGGAAAAACTAAATAAGACCAGTACTTATAATGGCATTGCTTCCCCATGAATCTCTTGATGACATGTCTTTTAAGACAGCAACATCCCTAGCTACATTCGAATGCTGCTTTGGTCTTGAACTGGGCCACTCCACACGCATGTGCACATGTGCACATACACAGTTCATGAACATAGTGGAGGGGAGACAGATAAGTGAGTACACCACTCTCATTTCTACAAATATTTGATTACCGTATATCTCTTTATGGGAAAACACTGAAGAAATGACACTTTGATAATTGATACAATGTAAAGTAGTCAGTTTTACAGCTTGTAACAGTGTACTTTCTATTGTCCCCTCAAAATAACTCGCCACACAACCATTAATGTCTAAACCACTGGCAACAAAGTGAGTACACCCCTGAGTGAAAATGTCCAAATTGGGCCAAATATGTTGCGTGGCCACCAGGCCTGGAATTTCATCATTTTAGGGGCAAGGCCACTTGGCCTTTGGTGTTGTCCATTTTTTGAGGGCACAAAGGCCAAATGCCACGGCCATCAAATAAAACAAGATAATTAATTGAATTTAAGGGTTAAATTTAATATGTAGAATATCTGCTGTGAAATAAATAAATGGGTATTTACAATCTGATGCTCAGCCCTGCACAAATCAAAGATACTGGATTTGTTTAAAAATGTGGACTCGACAAGACACTGGTGTCTTTGACAAGAAAGACACAGGTGTCTACTGTCTACATATTGACAAGAAAGAGGCAGAGGAGAAAGTGATACAGTCAGCTGGGGCATTAAGGCCACTGTGGCCTCAGGTCATGCCATTGGTTTGAGGGGCACAAGGCCAAACTGAGGGGCAACGGGGCAAATGGCCTCCCTGAAATTCCTGCCCTGGTGGCCACCATTATTTTCGCCTTAACACTCTTGGGCATGGAGTTCACCAGAGCTTCACAGCTAGGAACCCTCTCATATGCACTCCTCCATGACCACAGATGATCACAGAGCTGGTAGATGTTACAGATGCTAGAGAACTTGTGCGCCTCCCCCTTCCGTGAGGATGGGGGAGGATGCCCCACAGATGCTCAATAGGGTTTAGGTCTTGATACATGCTTGGCCAATCCATTACCTTTACCCTCAACTTCTTTAGCAAGGCAGTTGGCGTCTTGGAGGTGTGACATTTTCACTGTACTCACTTTTGTTGCCAGTGGTTTAGACATAAATGGCTGTGTGGCGAGTTATTTTGAGGGGACAATAAAAATCACACTGTTACAATCTGTAAAACTGATGTACTTTACATTGTATCAAAGTGTTTCTCTTCTGTGTTTTCCCATAAAGAGATATAATCAAATATTTGCAGAAACGAGAGGGGTGTACTCACTTTTGTGAGATACTGTATATTTAATCAGTGAACTGGACTCCCTAATTAACATAATTCTTCCTTGAAACATATGCCATTTTGATTTGTTATAACTATTTTGAATCTGCTTATTGTATTTTGATTGTTCTGACAGCGTTGAGAAGTTTCAAAGTACAAGGATTTCACTGCATCCAGTGTTGTGACAGCTGTATGGTAAGTGAATGTGACAATAAAAAAAAAGCTGAACCATGCAAGTTATAGCCCTATAAACTGTGCTACGTTGTACAACGAATAGTACAATATAGTACAAGCACACGTAGTGAGCTCATACTTACTCTTACTTCCTATTCCTATTTTTATTTTTACACTTTGCACAACATAGGTATGCCAGAGTTAATGTGGTTAAACCTTGCCCCACACATGGACCTTTATGAGACCAATATCCTATACAACCCTGTTATCTGCTGTCTGTTGGAAACTAATATAGGTCTACTACAGTAATATAAAATCATAAAGAACATTGATTCCCAAAAGCTATCAGTCATTTAAGGTTCAAAGTTCTTTATTGTGGTTATCTCCGCCAGGACAGAATGGCTGGAAGCCGGAGATTATGTTTTTGCCCCCTATATAGCTTGTCTTTCACACCAAAGATTTAAGAGAGTTGAAACACATGCAAGTTCAAGTTACAAGTACTAAATTAAAGGGATCCCAGGGGGGTCTCCATCAAAAATCTGATTAACCACTTTAACCTTATTTTATACTTGCGAAATGCTGAGTGAGCTATTTTCGAAACCTCTTGAAACATGTATGAAGATTGATTATTTTATTTGTATTTATTTTATTTTTTAACACAAATTATCTCCTATGGTGGTCTCTGGCACAAAATATTTTCAGATGGGAGTCCGCACAGCCCAAAAAATATCTTTAGGGGTCCTTGAAATGAAAATGTTTCAGAACCACTTTCAGTGATCCAGTTATAACCATGTGATGAGTAACAGTAATGCTATTGCCATGATCAATGGTGTTCATTTGAATGCCCTCACCTCAGCCAGCATGTTGTTCTTCCGCAGAGCAGGCCTTGGGCTGAATCTCTCTTTGCACTGGGGACATCGGTATATTCCCGTCTCCTCATGCTGCTCCCAGCAACCCTCAATACAGCTCCTACAGTAACTGTGTCCACAGGCTAGAGCCACTGGTTCCTTCAGAAGGTCCTCGCAGATGTAACAGCAGAACTGATCACGGTCCAGAACAATGCCATGCTGCTGTTGTGCCATTTTACTGAGTGACCACCACTACTATCACACAACAGTGGGATATAGTTTCCACTGAAGAGACGGAGAGAAAAGGGGCGGGTTGTGTTCAGGGGAACTTTTTGCACAATGGCCATATTGACGTAGACCTGCTGTAAAGCCCTTGGACCTTTATTTGCCTTTGACTTTGGTTTCCCAGATTGTTTACTTGTTGGGTTTGCCCCCTGCTGTGTCAACATATTCCTGAGCATTGGCACTTAAAGGAGTAGTTCACCCCCAAAATGACCTTTTTTCGATTGATTACTCACTCCATGGAGACTTGAGTTCAATAATATTTATTTGTATTTGTCACATTCCTACGACAAAAAATTAGTATAGTATAGTAAATATACCCCATTGATTCCTGATGGGGACCTGGATGGGGAGTAATGCATCTGGGTCCCCATTCAGAATCAATGGGGATAAATGTACTATAATATTTTTGTTTTGTCTTGGGAATGCAACAAATACAAAAAAATATTATTGAACTCAAGTCTCCATGAGGTGAGGAATCAAATAGAAAAAGAAAAGTAATATTTAAGCCCTAACCTCGGTGTCTTTTGGTGCCATATTAATGGCATTGCAGTGCTCCCAATAGTTAGGATGGGTAAATGCAGAGAAAACATTTCACATACAGTATGTGTAAATGTCACAAAGATAGTGGGTACTAAAGTATTTATCATAATTTGCAATGCCATGTGATGAATTGGGTGGAACAAATTAGTAAATGGAACTATTATTTGCCTGACAGACTGACTGATTCTCCATGCTTGTGCGTTGTGTCACGCAACGGTCGATTTGTCCCCATATCTCACTCCATCTCTCTAGGTAGGTTCTATAGAACTCTGTGGCTGCAGCTGACGTCAAACTGATCATCAGGTCACGTCAGCACTCACTGGAAACATTGAAAAACAAACAGTGGTATAAGACTCTTACCATTAGAGCCTGATGAAATGGAAGCAGGCAACATGAACATGCATGCGCCACACAACTATAGAACATTGGACTTAAGATAAGACACACCTGCAAAGATAAGACACACCTGCAATACAAACACAACAACATGAAAAGCTAAACTAATTATGACATGTGAATTATGACATGCTGGTGGAGGTTTCTATACCAAGTCTGGGACCTGATGGTCGCAACAAGTCACCTTTGCACTCTGCATGAGGTCAAAACGCAATTATGACACAAATTATGTATTATCACACAGATACAAGACTATCCAGCCTGGTTTGTTGTTTTTATAAAGCTGGTGACATTCAAGGCAGGTGTCGATGGTGTAGGCCTACATGGTGTAAAACAGGGGTCTTCAACAGGGGGTCCGGGACCCCTAGGGGGTCCTCAGAGTTACAACAGGGGGTCCTCCAAATCTTTGTGTGATAGAAACGTTTTTCTCCTTTTTTATATTAACAACTTGAACCCTATATAGAGTCTTTATTCTGAGAACTTTAGCCAAAAATAGCAGATGAGCTTGTAGATCGGCTATTTTCGGCAAAGAGCTTTGGTGTAGAGTAGTGTTGCGCGGGTCATGTTTTTTTCATAACCCGCACGACCCACAGCCCGCACGGAACGTAACCCGCCCGCACCCGCGCCGCAGAACAAAATACAAATCAACAATCCGCCCGCCCCGCAACCCGCATTTAAAAAAAAGATGGTAGGCTATATCATCTCCACAATAGCTCATCTTTATATACGGCTCTTCTAAGTACCCAAAGTCGCTTTACAGAAAGGTTTACAGTAGCACAATATTGTCATGGGCTAAATAAACAAACGTGGTGTTCAAATTGGCGTTTAGCCTAAAAGACATTCATTCAAAGACGTTCATTCTCTCTGGGGCATCGTCGGGGTGAGAATGGCGTTTCAGGTTTTATGTCAATCATATTTATACAGCGCCTCGCACTGTCGCACATCAGAGTTGCCGTGCGACGACCCATAGTCTACCTTTTCTGAGCTGAGGTCTCGCAACAGGGTGTTTTAACAAAGAAACGAGCGTACCCTATATCCATATCAATAGACCTGTATAGGTGTTGAACGACCTTCGCGGGACGTCTCTAGAAGAGCGACCCCCCAAACATTGAATCAGCGCTGCAACACTGCTCGCACTTTAAACAGACAGCAAAATACGGACAATATTAAATCCTGTTGGTTATTGATTAATCACCAGATTGGAGAGAAGGGACTCGAGGTGAGCGTGGTTGGTTCATTCAGTCAAAAAATCCTTCTCACTTGCGAAAGTTGTGTTTCAAATCGTATCCGTTGACTGGCTGGTTATATAACTTAACTGACACAAAGTAGCCTATTTATAAACGGACTTGTGTGGATGAGAAACATATAAGTGAAATCCTGATCAACGACACGCGTTGAATTGTTTGTGCATCTTCTCTCTGCTGTGCGCACGACCTCACGTTGTGTCAAATGTTGGCAAAATGTGGTTCGCGGCCCCAACAGGAGCGGGACGGTCCTCGCACCAAGGAGCGGAGGAGAAACCTCGCTCCTCTCTTGCCAGTTGAATACCCATGCTCTACACTACTGTAGAGGGTAAAAAGAGCAGACTAAGTACAGAGTGAAAGGTCAGGTTTATTAAGTATTGACAGTTCAAGTGGTTAAATATCTGAAAACACAAATTGACATGAATCCAAAATACACTGATGATTGTGCTGTCAAACAATGAAACTATATGGAATCTATGAACAGGTTGTGAGTGTCCATGCTTCATCTCTCTCTCAGCTAAGGGGTCCCTGGCTGCTTCATCTCTCTCTCAGCTAAGGGGTCCCTGCTTCATCTCTCTCTCAGCTAAGGGGTCCCTGCTTCATCTCTCTCTCAGCTAAGGGGTCCCTGCTTCATCTCTCTCTCAGCTAAGGGGTCCCTGCTTCATCTCTCTCTCAGCTAAGGGGTCCCTGCTGCATCTCTCTCTCAGCTAAGGGGTCCTTGGACTGAAAACGTTGAAGACCCTTGGTGTAAAAGTATCTTCTGTACTCAGGAGAGTACAGACTCCATGTTGATACACCTGTGTAAAACAAATTGTGAGCACCGTCTGCTGGTGGTACGTGTCCAGGCACGAGTGCAGTGTCGACTCATTGTCATCGCTGCCCGACACATCTTCTTTCATGGGTTCTTTAGGAGGGTTGAACTCTTCGTGATAAGAGCGCCCACTTGCCTGGCGAATTAGCCTGCCACAGATCCAGCGGATTAGCAGAGAGTCATCAACAGAGAACTCAATCACTGCCCGAAATAATACATTTACATAGAGCCTTTGAAAATGTGCTAAGAAGACAACAGTACTTTCTGTTAAGACACCCAAAATGGCACCCTCTTGAAGAATTTAGAGGACACACTGGTCAGTAGTCTATGATGGGCGACAGTCTGCAGGCCAAAACCATGGCAGCTCTGCTGTGCTCTAGCTGGGGCCTGGCTGTTCGAGGCAGTTCCCTGAGAGACCAGCTCAGAAAGCAAGCTGTCCAGGTAGTTGGGGTCGGGCTAGTCATGGCCCGACAGTTTGGACATCATCTCCGTCTTATGGTGGATCTCATTCCACACACTGTCGGGCTCGCCCATGGTGCTGGATGTGCCAACGGTGAGGATGAGGCCTCCTTCAGCAGCTCCAGGACCTGTGTGTGTGTGCAGGGCGCAGGGGAGAAGCACAGAGGATGGAGTACAGCCACAGTAGGATGAGGCAGTAGCAGTGGAATGGAGTTCAGTAGCAGTGGGATGAAGTTCAGGATTTGTGTGTCCAGGATGCTTACCTATAACTGCATGCTTTTGCAAATGTGACTGCAGTAGCCTCCAAGGTGATTTTGGGAGAACATACCCTGCAACACTCCTCTTTTCCTTATCCCAGTATATCCTGTAAAGCAGGGAGAGGGGAAAAAATCATATTCACAAGTCACACGTCATAATGGCGAGAAGCGGCCTCCAGGGTTGCGCTTGCGTATCATCCAATACGGATCCGAAAAAAGGCTCTTATTGTTAGTCGAGGGTAGACTTGGTCTAAGTACTTGCTGCATGCCATGCACATGGCATGTGGGGTATTATTAGTGTGACACAAGAGACGGAGAGCTGGTGGAGGTTTCTATACCAAGTCTGGGACCTGATGGTAGCAACAAGTCACCACTTCATTCTGCATGAGGTCAAAACGCAATTATGACACAAATTATGTATTATCACACAAAGTATCTTCTGTACTCAGGAGAGTACAGACTCGATGTTGATACACCTGTGTAATTGTGAGCCAAAATAATAGTGAGTATCTGTTCACCCACCACAATGTCTTGTCTCTCCGTAGTCAGGGTTGGAATGGAGATGCAGAGGACTCAACCTGAGGTGGAGGCGCGGGCAGCAGCGCTGGTCGCACTGGTAGCAGAGAAGGTGGCTATGATGGCGGCAAAGACGACGTTGGGTGTCTGGGCGCCGTCCACAGCTGTGTGCAGGCCCTGTTTGCTGTAGTATTACACCAGAGACACCGTCTGCTGGTGGTACAGTGTCGACTCATTGTCATTGCTGCCCGTCACATCGTCTTTCATGGGTTCTTTGGGAGGGTTGAACTCTTCGTGATAAGAGCGTCCACTTGCCTGGTGAAAAATGGCACCGTCTCCTGAAGAATTTAGAGGACACATGGTCTCTGAGGGTACGACAGACGTGACAAGAATGCCTCGTCTCCTTCTTGGAGTACCACCTCTGACTTCGAGGAACTGAGAGTATACACTGGTAACTGTAAATATAGGTCAGGGAAGATAAAGCATTTTCACAAACACGTAAAGTTGACAGCACTATTGGACTACCAAGAATTTCTGGACAAAACATCTGTCTCTCTTCTATTCTGTGGGCAGTAAATTAGCTTTAAAAGTTTGAAGAAAATAATATACAGATCCTTCTGCCAGACTGGCACCCCCGCAATTAATTTCCAAAGCCATTTAACAAACCGCTACAAACTATAGGATCGTAGAACACAGAGAGGCAGTGTAGTGTCTCAGTAAATTATAGGATCATATGCAGAGAGACAGTGTAGTGTCTCAGTAAAGTATAGGATCATAGAATGCAGAGAGACAGCGTAGTGTCTCAGTAAAGTATAGGATCATAGAATGCAGAGAGACAGCGTAGTGTCTCAGTAAAGTGTAGGATCATAGAATGCAGAGAGACAGTGTAGTGTCTCAGTAAACTATAGGATCATAGAATGCAGAGAGGCAGTGTAGTGTCTCAGTAAACTATAGGATCATAGAATGCAGAGAGACAGTGTAGTGTCTCAGTAAAGTATAGGATCATAGAATGCAGAGAGACAGCGTAGTGTCTCAGTAAAGTGTAGGATCATAGAATGCAGAGAGACAGTGTAGTGTCTCAGTAAACTATACTATAGGATCATAGAATGCAGAGAGGCAGCGTAGTGTCTCAGTAAACTATAGGATCATAGAATGCAGAGACAGCGTAGTGTCTCAGTAAACTATAGGATCATAGAATGCAGAGAGACAGCGTAGTGTCTCAGTAAACTATAGGATCATAGAATGCAGAGAGACAGCGTAGCGTCTCAGTGAACTATAGGATCATAGAATGCAGAGAGACAGCGTAGCGTCTCAGTAAACTATAGGATCATAGAATGCAGAGAGACAGTGTAGTGTCTCAGTGAACTATAGGATCAGTAAACTATAGGATCATAGAATGCAGAGGCAGCGTAGTGTCTCAGTAAACTATAGGATCATAGAATGCAGAGAGACAGTGTAGTGTCTCAGTAAACTATAGGATCATAGAATGCAGAGAGACAGTGTAGTGTCTCAGTAAACTATAGGATCATAGAATGCAGAGAGACAGTGTAGTGTCTCAGTAAACTATAGGATCATAGAATGCAGAGAGACAGTGTAGTGTCTCAGTAAACTATAGGATCATAGAATGCAGAGAGACAGTGTAGTGTCTCAGTAAACTATAGGATCATAGAATGCAGAGAGACAGTGTAGTGTCTCAGTGAACTATAGGATCATAGAATGCAGAGAGACAGCGTAGCGTCTCAGTGAACTATAGGATCATAGAATGCAGAGAGACAGCGTAGCGTCTCAGTAAACTATAGGATCATAGAATGCAGAGAGACAGTGTAGTGTCTCAGTGAACTATAGGATCAGTAAACTATAGGATCATAGAATGCAGAGGCAGCGTAGTGTCTCAGTAAACTATAGGATCATAGAATGCAGAGAGACAGTGTAGTGTCTCAGTAAACTATAGGATCATAGAATGCAGAGAGACAGTGTAGTGTCTCAGTAAACTATAGGATCATAGAATGCAGAGAGACAGTGTAGTGTCTCAGTAAACTATAGGATCATAGAATGCAGAGAGACAGTGTAGTGTCTCAGTAAACTATAGGATCATAGAATGCAGAGAGACAGTGTAGTGTCTCAGTAAACTATAGGATCATAGAATGCAGAGAGACAGCGTAGCGTCTCAGTGAACTATAGGATCATAGAATGCAGAGAGACAGCGTAGCGTCTCAGTAAACTATAGGATCATAGAATGCAGAGAGACAGTGTAGTGTCTCAGTGAACTATAGGATCAGTAAACTATAGGATCATAGAATGCAGAGGCAGCGTAGTGTCTCAGTAAACTATAGGATCATAGAATGCAGAGAGACAGTGTAGTGTCTCAGTAAACTATAGGATCATAGAATGCAGAGAGACAGTGTAGTGTCTCAGTAAACTATAGGATCATAGAATGCAGAGAGACAGTGTAGTGTCTCAGTAAACTATAGGATCATAGAATGCAGAGAGACAGTGTAGTGTCTCAGTAAACTATAGGATCATAGAATGCAGAGAGACAGTGTAGTGTCTCAGTAAACTATAGGATCATAGAATGCAGAGAGACAGTGTAGTGTCTCAGTAAACTATAGGATCATAGAATGCAGATAGGATCATAGAATGCAGAGAGACAGCGTAGTGTCTCAGTGAACTATAGGATCATAGAATGCAGAGAGACAGCGTAGTGTCTCAGTGAACTATAGGATCATAGAATGCAGAGAGACAGCGTAGTGTCTCAGTGAACTATAGGATCATAGAATGCAGAGAGACAGTGTAGTGTCTCAGTAAACAATAGGATCATAGAAGGCAGAGAAATTCCTTATTTCTCGGGCCAGAGTCTGCCCCCTAGCCACTGGCCTGGGGGGCACTCTGGCCCATCGTGGCAGTCCTCTGGCTGGTTCCAGCTGCCTGCCTGCCTGCCCCACACACACACACACACACACACACACACACACACACACACACACACACACACACACACACACACACACACACACACACACACACACACACACACACACACACACACACACAGTAAGATGAAGATGTGAACAACCAAAACGTAGTTTTTTACAGTTTATATTTGACAGTACAGTTAAGAGTATTGTCAAGTTGATGCTTTTCTAATTTTTTGTAACAGATATTAGTCTATTCATGGAACAAAAGTGTTTTACTGTTGCATGTTGGAGCATTCGAGGTCTGAGGTATTTTGCTTTTGGCTCCAAACTCAGAGACCCTGCAAGAAATCTCTTTGAGTATGT
This sequence comes from Nannobrachium achirus, assembly GCF_963921795.1. Taxonomy (NCBI): domain Eukaryota; kingdom Metazoa; phylum Chordata; class Actinopteri; order Myctophiformes; family Myctophidae; genus Nannobrachium; species Nannobrachium achirus. Next base: position 4,576,274 of record NC_137826.1, on the reverse strand, counting down.
GCCCCGCGTATCTGGAGAACCGTTCGTCCCACTGGCTTCAAAGGAATCTCCGTATGCAGAGCTGATGTCTGACATCACGGTTTTCTGGAACCGGCACTGTGTCTGCAACATAGTCTGACATAGTCTGAGGTACAGACAGATACAGAGATCTCCATAATGGGCATAAAGGGACACAGACAGACAGATACAGAGATCTCCATATATGGGCATAAAATGGACGCAGAAAGATATCTCCAATATGGGCATAGGACACAGGCAAATAAATGGTCACAACGGGTCCTATGACAACAGGTATAATGGGGTTTGCATTAAAGGGCGGGGCATTCATTCCCTATTTACATTGTTCCCGAGTAGGCCGGTCCCCGACTAGACGCTCGGACGCCCAAAGGAAAAATTGGGCGAAATACAACGATAACCCAAAGCAAATTATAATGCTATTTGGCCCTAAACCGAGAATACACAGTTGCAGTGTTATGATTTGTTTGGCAATGTAAGACATACTTTATCATGCCAATAAGGCTTTTGAAATTGAGAGAGACAGAGAGAGAGAGAGAGATTGTAAAAAGCATCCTTTGAGCTTTATTATTTGGGTTGTCATTAACAGTACATGGAATTCACTTATTCCTTTTTTGTTTTTGTTTTGCTTTTTTATGCCTTAATTGATAAGACAGTAGACTGACAGGAAACGGGCGGAGAGATGGGGAGTGACATGTGGCAAAGGTCATCCGGATCGGGAATCGAACGGGCAACGCCGCCAGGCATCCACACCTATGTGGCAATGCCTAAGTGGTATGCACCTGGACCAGTAGGCCAGCGGGCGGGCGCCCCGGGATTCACTTATTCCTGTCAGTGTAATATAAGAAACATGATGGGCTGACATCAACACCCAGCCATCTTTCCATCTGTTCACCCACCACAATGTCTCGTCTCTCTGTAGTCAGGGTTGGAATGGAGATGCGCAGGAATCAACATGAGGCGGAGGCGCGGGCAGCAGCGCTGGTCTCGCTGGTAGCAGAGAAGGTGGCTACGATGGCGCCAAAGACAACGTTGGGTGTCTGGGCGGCGTCCACAGCTGTGTGCAGGCCCTGTTTGCTGTAGTATTGCACCAGAGGCACCGTCTGCCGGTGGTACGCGTCCAGGCGCGAGCGCAGTGTCGACTCATTGTCATCGCTGCGCCTCATCAGGGGCTCACCCGTCACGTCGTCTTTCATGGGTTCTTTGGGAGGGTTGAACTCTTCGTGATAAGAGCGTCCACTTGCCTGGTGAATTAGCCTGCCACAGATCCTGCGGACCAGCAGAGAGTCATCATCAATAGAGAACTCAATCACTGAGTCCAGCTTCTCCTGTCTCTTGTCCATCAAGTCATCGAGCATCTCTGCTTGTTTGACTGTGCGGGGGAAACCATCCAACAAGAAGCCATTCTTGCAGGGTGGCGTGTCCAGGTTCTTCTCTATGAGTTCCAATACCATCTCGTCACTGACCAGTTTTCCAGCATCCATGGTCTCTTTAAGCCTCTTGCCGAGCTCGGAGCCTGATGCCACCATGGCCCTCAGCATGTCTCCAGTGGCCAGGTGGCAAACACCGTACTGATCTGCCAGCCTCGGGCCCTGCGTCCCTTTGCCGGCCCCGGGCGGACCGAGCAAAATCGCCCGAATCCCCTTTTGCATTTCGGCCTTGGCCTCTTTCAACTGTGTACTGGGGGCCATTGTAGACTTTTTGTCTAATGTTTCATCATAAGCCTCACATTTGACTGGGTCGGTGGGCGGGACACAAGGACCTGCTGGAAGAGACATTATCATATTATGATAATGATATGAGAAGCAATGACTGAATCAAAACCACACAATATCTGTCTGATATACACATGTTGACATCACTGTTCTCCAACATGGCAAAATCTCAATATGTTGATGTCCCGCTGTTTAATATAAATTAGGGAAAATCTATGTCTGTGTGTCTGTGTGCTGACGTCATCCAATGGGAATGACGGATTTGCGGATTGGTCCAACTGTCACAGCAGCATGCCTGCATCTCTTCGTTCCTTTCAGATGGATTGTCCAGCAGAACATTTTTACACGCCGGAACCAATGCAGATCTAACCATCAATTGCTCCTCTAAAAGAATGCAGTGCTGCTATGTGCCGCTGGCATGTACAGTATGTGTGTTTGTTTGGCGGCACAAACGTCCCGCAAGGTTTGACCATTCTGCAAATCCGTCATTCCCATTGGATGACGTCAGCACAGACACACGGACGTAGGTTTCCCTACTTTACCCTACTAGAGGTTTGCGCCTGCTGTGCCCGTTTTATAGTAAGATATTATGATGTTTTCTCAAGGGTTTTCTCCTTGGATAACTTCAGCGCATACACACAGACGCAGATTTCCCTAATAGACCTAATATTATGACATCACCCTTTACGTTCATATCTGGTCATATTTATATATGGTGATGACGTCATCACCCAATTGATGACGTCACTCTGTGTTTTTTCAAGGGTTTTCCCATTGGATAGAGGTTTGCGCCCGCTCCAGCCATTTTATAGAAAGATATTATGATGTCACATAAAGCTTGACAAATTATGTTGATTGGCCCATTTATAGTCTGGTTGGCTGAAATGTCACGTGAATCTCACCAATCCACCAATCCTCAAGATTTCTGGACATATGCCCATTTATGGCCATCGGATTGGCTACGGGCATAGATGGCGCAAAACATCACGGAATACGTTTGCAGCCAGGATTAATCTTCTCTCCAGAGGAGTGACTGTCGCGAAGTGCCCCGGTCGCCTCTCTCTTTCCTCATAGCCAGCGAGCCACGCAGGAAAGCTAGCCGCGAGCCGCACGCGGTAGTCGGCACCGGAGTAGGTGAAAAGATTGGTGATGCGAGGTCAGCACCGGAGCGAGCCACGAGTTTTCAGATCGTGACACACAAGCATAAATCATTCGAAGAGAATCCCAGTTTGTAAAATGAAAACACTGAGCAATAAACACTTGCGCAAACATCAAATTCTCTTAAAACAAATATCTCTGCTCCACTTTCATTTACTACATTCTCCTCTCTCTTCCACAGGGTGTTGTTCTATGATCCTAGGTGAAAAGCAAGATCAGGCTCTGAGTCTGCACTAGACGCAGTTACCATGATTGCTGCTGTGCTGATTACTACGGCAATGCAGAATCGTTATGATTCCTTTGTTAGTTGGCGTGCTTGCATGCAGACACATTTGGGACACCTCCGATTGGTTAGGATAGAGGGCACCGATCCACATTGAATCACTGCATTGGATGGGAAGGAATTACTTGCAAATCGTCTCATGTTATGGGGCGGAATTGTACTACTCGAGTAACCCAGGACACCCGGGTTGCGATTACTCCTACCGTAGGAGACGGTGTCGCATACATTAGAAGGCGCAGCTTGTGATTGGCTGGAGCGGAGGTCTGGAGCGCTCGGCTGTGTAGGCCTATCTCTTATTTGGTAGAAATGTGATTATATTGTAATGTCGGTTCACACCAACAAGGTGTGGCCACTTTAAGAATAGTTTCAATGAGATCCTTGACCCTCAAAACATAGGTCTAGACACCTTATTTGTTCATTTTAGTGCTATATTGGCTGAGACATAGTGACAGTCGATTTGTCAATAATGGCGGCACTAATTTGCATAAAAATGGTAGATGGGACTGGGACATGTTGACAACTTTTTAACATAGCTCATCATTTTCCGCATATGTTTTTCAATAAGGAAACATTGATTAAAAGGTATAGTGCAGAACTTTGGCTACAGAAAGAGTAATTTTCAAGATAGAAAGGTCATCTTGGGCTCAAATTGAAGCTTAGGGATATGGGAAGGTTGAGGAATGAGGCAGTGATATTCACCATAAAGTGCTGGGAATGAATCATCCTTATTGTTGTTTTCAATCGGACAGTATATTTTTGTGTGTTTCTGGGGATGATGCGGGTCATATTTAAAAATACAATCGTAGCACGCCCCAAAATCCTATTCGGTTACTTACCCCTATGTGTCAGGATACTCCATGCCCATTTTCAGACTTCCATGCCTATTTATGTAATTTCAGTGAATTAATATTTGGCTTTAAACAATTCCACCGGAGCCATATGCCAAAAGGGGGGTTTTGGGGTAGTAGGGACATTTTGACAACTTTCTAACATAGCTCATCACTTTCAGCAAATTTTTTCCAATAAGGAAACGCTGATTAGAAATACATTTCCGGGGGTGCATGAAAACCCCTTCTATCTACTAGACTATGTGCGTTGTGTCACGCATGCAGTTAATGGTCGATTTTGTCCCCTTATCTCACTCCATCTCTCTAGGTAGGTTCTATAGAACTCTGTGGCTGCAGCTGACGTCAAACTGATCATCAGGTCACGTCAACACTCACTGGAAACATTGAAAAACAGTGGTATAAGACTCTTACCATTAGAGCCACAGCATAGCAGGAAACACGTGATGAAATGGAAGCAGGCAACTTGAACATGAATGCGCCACACACTTAGAACATTGGACTTAAAGGAGTAGTTCACCCCCAAAATGACTTTTTTTCTATTGATTACTCATGCCATGGAGACTAGAGTTCAATAATATTTTTAGTTTTTTGTCACATTCCTAAGACAACAATTTGATTTGAGTACATTTACCCCCATTGATTCCGGATTCGAAACGGGTCCCCCCATCCGGAATGAATGGGGGTAAATTTATTGTTATCACATTTTTGTCTTAGTAATGCGACAAAAAACTAAAAATATTATTGAACTCTAGTCTCCATGGCATGAGTAATCAATAGAAAAAAAGTCATTTTGGGGGTGAACTACTCCTTTAAGATAAGACACACCTGCAATACAAACACAACAACATGAAAAGCTAAACTAATTATGACGTGAACATGTACTGTAAACACCAACTTTATCCACTTACTTGAGCCCTATATTCTTTGGCCCCCTCTTTTTTATACGTCCAAACGAAAAATCTGTCCCAAAAATAGCTGATCTACAAGCTCTCAACATGCCATGTTGCAGCGTATTGTGAGCTTCTAGATCTGATATTTTCTCCAAATGTTTGCCTATTATGACATGGTCAGAATCATGTTGTTCTGGATTGAGGTAGTTTTACAGTACTGATGTGTGATTCTTTGTTGTAATTGTGCAGCTACAAACCTCATCATCACATCCCTATCGTCACTGTCGGGCAGAAACCTCGTATCTCCAAGTTTCAAATTTGTAATTTATTTCGCAAAGCAAAGCCCTGCTTCATCATACAAGGCCGTCGCACAAAAGTAGTGAAATCGGCTGTTTTCACTAGTTTAAATCGTTTTTAAAATGATAAATGCAAAACGAACGGTTTTGGACATACAAGTTTTTCACCCGACAACGACGATATGTTTGTCCTCATGTGAAGACCCTGCTGCTGGTATTGTACAAACACAGTGCTGAGATCACTTAGCCCAATTATTGTATTATTATAAGTACTAATTTACACAATGTTGATGTATTGATATAATCCTTTGTGTGAGCAGTAACTGACAATTATCTCAAAGGCTCAATGCAAAATAACATAAAGGAAAACGCTTTCAGTATGCTGTCATATTTATGGTGGGCAGGCCTGTATAGGCTATTGTATGTTTGCATTTTGACTGTCCTTGTTTAAGTAACGATAATGCATTACATTTGTTATAATATTCTCTCTATTCAGTATGGCAGCAATGAAAAGTTCATTTTGTTCTCATTAGATTAGATTAGACTGACAGTTCATATTTGGACACACATAAAAATATCAGCATGCACCATCACTTCCCCTCTGCTACTCTCTGATGTCAAACCTTTACTCTCTGTGGTGCACTGCCACTTTTTGTGGCCGTAAGCTTATCTGATCATATCTGCCATCATCAACTGCTTGCAGTTTTTCATTAATATCAACCTGGCTAAATGTGTGGGGTACTGTCGACTGAAGTGACTAGTCTTCTTGTAGCTTCAAAAAATTTCTCTAACATCACAAAACACAAAACATGCGAGTACAGTCCAGAACTAACTCTAAATAAGGTAGCTTAATATCCTTTTCAATAATCCGTCGATGCATGCGTGTGTCGGTATTTTTTGTTAGGTGATTCAGAAAGGTGTGTGTGTGTGTGTGTGTGTGTGTGTGTGTGTGTGCGTGTGTGTGCGTGTGTGTGTGTGTGTGTGTGTGTGTGTGTGCGTGTGTATGCGCGTGTGTGTGTGTGTGTGTGTGTGTGTGTGTGTGTGTGTGTTTTGCAGAGAGGGGGTACATTTCCTGTGTGTGTGTGTGTGTGTGTGTGTGTGTGTGTGTGTGTGTGTGTGTGTGTGTGTGTGTTCTGAAAGTTGGCTTCTTAAATTAATAAAAAACTAGCCCTTACCCGCTCAAAGATATGAGCTCCGAAATGATGTGCAGTGTGTGGGTTATGGGATGTGCACTGTGCACACAGTATATGAGGGATGGAAAGTAACTTTAGCTGGTGCTTGCATGATAATATGTAGGAGCATCAATGTAAGAAATACCCGTTTCGTTTAATGGCTATAGAGATACTGTGTACCGATCGGCATGATTTTTGGACAACATCTGTAACAGGGCCAGACCCCCCCCCCCTAAACCCCTAAAGTTCTTTGCCTTTTTTTTTAAATAGTTCAAATAGCTGATCTACAAGCTCACAATGTGTGGATGTAGTATTTTAAAAGTATTTAAATTTAAAATGTTTTTCAAACTAGTAAAAAAAAAGGTAAAGAACCTTAGGGTTTAGCATGGACGGAAATAGGGCCCCTTATCTCACACCATCTCTTGGCTGAGTAACAGGTGGATCACACTCCGCCTATGGTTCTATGGAACTCTGTGGCTGCAGCTGATGAGGTCACATTGGCCATCAGGTCACGTCAACACTCACTGGAAACAGAAAAACAAACCATTGAAAGACTCTTACCATTAGAGCCAGACACATGCACACATAGACATCAAAGGGGGCTAGAAGAGGGCCATGTGAGAAATCAGGGCTGGAGGTTGTGAGTTGCCATCCAAGGAGTGTGTGTGTGTGTGTGCAAAGTTTGGCATGGATAGGGGCAACGGTGCCATGTATACACAATATTGTTGTGTGCAAAAAGCAACCTCATGGTGGCGCTAGAAGAGGGCATGTGAGAAATCAGGGGCGGAGGTTGTGGTTTGCCAGCCAGGGAGTGTGTGTGCAAAGTTTGGCATGGATAGGGGCAACGGTGCCGGAGATAAGAGTAGGGCCAAAAGTGTGACATGACGTGGCGGACAGACGGAGGGACTGACGGACAGCCGGTGGAGGTTTGGAACAATCAGATTCCAATCCGGATGTGACACAGATCTGATTCAGGCTGGATTTGGCTGCCAGTGTAAAAGAGGCCCTAGAGACTCATTCCCACATGTTCCTATAACTCCTGGGAACCTACGGCGCCGTATTAGGGCCATAGGTGAAGAAGAAATAATAATATTCTGAGATCAAACTCACACATTTCCAAGATTAAACTCGGAATCCTCTTTCAAGTTTAAACTTGTAAATGTCCGAGATTAAAAATGAGCACATTTTGGAGAAAATAAACTCGGAAACGTTTATTTAAAGAGGCACACTCATTTGAAGTGTTACATTTTCCATTTCAGATTAGACCTTAATGATAACAGCTACCTGGAAAACTCTGATGCATGCAGAGAAACCACATCCTGATGAAAAGATATAAGAGAGCTGAGAGCCGTCAAAAATAGAGATAGAAGATCACATGTCTTGTTAAGTGAAGGTCCAGTTCAGACTCAAGTGTGACTGAAATCAGCTAAGATATGTATCAAGTAGTGATGCTCTTCGCTTTATTCTGGAGCTCAGGTAGGACAATGATTGTTGACTGATGTCACATGCTTTTTTAAATTGTTGCATTGTCTTTAAATGGCTATTTAATCTGACTCACTGGGGTCTGAGCAATGAACCTGCCACCTATTGTTACACCGAGAATAGCCAGCAGACGACTTTAGAAAAACATTAATTGAGAATCTAGTTTGACATGACCAAAACCAATGTGCAAGTGATCCATATGTGCCACCTTACATCTACTGCAAAAGGGGGGATACATCAGGGATACTCTTGACTGAAAAGTTGGTCTTGTGTATAACTAACAATGAAGCACTTGATTCATGTGAAAAATATTATTTTGCATAGTAATAGTAATTTATGAATATGATTAATAGTCATATTAATCAATATGTCAAGTCATAATGTGAAGACGCATAACCCACGAGTCATCACAAAAAAGTGTTTATCAGGATAACAGCAGAGGTTAGGGGTTCTGCTTTACAACATGTGGCGGCTCTTTTATATTTCATGGCAAATGTGTGTTCCGCTTCGCTTGGTGTACACTATGTTGGGTTGTCGATCACACTATAATTCCCTTTTTGCATTTGAGCAGCCCCTTCACCCTCCAGAAAATGGATGCATATAAATACAAATTGAAATCTTCTGTTTGCTTTGTATGTTTTGTAAACACAAATTGCACATGACAGATAATAACAAATAAGTACAGCCTACTGAAATTCACATGCGTGCGTGCGTGCGTGCGTGCGTGCGTGCGTGCGTGCACTGTTAATTATTACCAGGATCTCACAACACATTACATTATTATTTCACCATATAATACTGTATTGTGAATATTACTGTGTAATCGCACAATGCTCTGTGATATCACAACAAATGACTGTACTATAAATTGTTATGGGGATTTCACAACACTTTATAATATATCTCACAATAAAATATTGTGTTCACAATGTTACTGTGATATCACTACCAATTACTGGTACCGATCTGCATTATGGGATTTGGCGCAATTTTTCTTCATTGTTGGAGGGAGAAGCAGTGAGTGAACTGGTGAAGACAAATTCAATGAAGACGAGTCCATTTCAATTCAAAGGAGCTTTCAGAAAAGTTGCTCTGATAAGGTAAGCCCGTCCTCTTTTTCCCCTTCAACAACGGTAGGTTCCGTACGGAACCATTGTTTACTTAGATATGGAAGGATGACCTCCCACTTGGGTAATGACGCCCCCTGGCGATCATTCAGAGAAACTACTTCAGCTCCCGTACTAACGTAGGTAGGAAGGGCCTGTCACTCAAACCGGAGTGACCCGCCTCCAGGCTATATAAGCCCCCGGAGGCGGAAGTAACATCCTCTTAATACCACTCTCTGCCACATTCAGTGAAACAGAGGGGCATTACGTGGGAGGTCATCCTTCCATATCTAAGTAAACAATGGTTCCGTACGGAACCTACCGTTTACTGTCAATATTCCAGGATGACCTCCCACTTGGGATTCTTAAACTCCCCTCTAAGCCACAACCTACTCTCATACCCCCACACACCCCTCATACGGGTGAGCACAGCCCAAACGGGCGTGACCCATCACCCAGAAGGTCCCAGGCCCACCGGACCTGGGTGTGAAGGCATGAGAAAATAAGGAGAGACCCTGACAGACCGAAGTCCGCCTCATTCAACTAAATGAAAAGGACAAGTCCGCCTTATAAGTAAGACACACTATATAAGGAAAACACAGGGTCCCCCCAAAATACCCCAGGTGGCTACATGCCCACCTGTGGGAGGGGAAGATCCGACTCCTCTATGACGTAGAGGAGGCAACTGCACCCAGAACCGAATGCGCTAGCGAAGAGGATTCGATATCCAGGTGATAGTAGGCTGCAAAGGTAGAAGGCGAAGACCAATTCGCCGAAACACAAATCTCCTGAACGGAGACTCCCTTTGCCAGTGCCCACGAAGTAGCCACACCTCTAGTGCTATGGGCTTTAAGTGCCGCCGGCACTTCCACACCCGCACTAGAGTAAGCCAGCCTAATAGCATCCACAATCCACCTCGAAAGAGTGGGTCTAGACACCGGCTTTCTGACAAGAACATTGCCCATTTCCACGAAGAGCTGAGAAGAAGCTCTAGAACCAGCAGTCCTGTCACAGTAGGCCTTCAATGCCCTGACAGGACAAAGGCAATTCAGCCGTTCATCCTCCACCGAGACAAACGGAGGAGGATGAAAAGCCAGAAGAACAACAGGCTCCTTAGGAACCACCATGTTCTTAGGAACAAACTTAAGATGAGGCTTGAGCAACACCTTGAGATCATTGTTCATAAACTGCATGCACTCCGCAGACACCGAGAGAGCTTGCAGGTCACCAACTCTTTTAGCCGTGGCCAAGGCCAGCAAAAGAGCCGTCTTGAAACTCAAAAGTTTCAAAGGCATCCCTACAAGCGGCTCAAAGGGAGCCCGACATAGGCCCCCTAGAACCACCTGCAGATCCCAAACTGGGAACAAAGACCTAGTCACCGGCCTCAAACGTTCAACTCCTTGCATGAACTTGATGACCTCCGGGACTTTAGAAGGTGCCTTGCCCGCCACCCCCAGGTGACAGGCATTAATAGCCGCCAAATACCCCCTAAGGGTAGAAAATGCCAGACCACTTTTCAAGCGGTTCTGCATAAATTCCAGAATTTCCTGGGCTGACGCCACATGAGCCACCACAGGTGGAACACGCGACTCACACCAGTCCTCAAAGGCATTCCACCTTCCATCATAAGACGCCCTCGTAGAGGGCGCCTTAGCACTCTGAATGGTAGCAACCACTTCAGAAGAAAAACCGGCTGCCAGCAGGTTTAACCTTTCACGTGCCAAACCCACAGGTCTAGGACCTGCAGGTCTTGGTGGAAGATCTCCCCCCTGGCCTGACTCAACAGGTCCCTGCACTGAGGCAGCTGCCAACCCGGTTCGCAAAGGAGAGGGGCGATCGCCGATCTCCACGTGCCCTTGTAGGGAGCCACCAGGAGCATCTCCAGACCGAACCTCCTGACTCTCTCCAGAGTGGGTCGGATTAAGTCGAAGGGGGGAAACGCGTACAGTAGACCTCTCGGCCACGTGTGCGCTAAGGCGTCCAACCCCAAGGGAGGACTGCCCTTCACCGCGAAGAACAACGGACACTTCGTATTCTCCGCTGACGCAAACAGGTCCGCCACTGGCTGACCGAACTTGCGAAAAATCTGGCTCGCCACCCTGGGGTGGAGAGACCAATCCTCGTAGCGAGGACCTCCCCTGGACAGGAGATCTGCTCCGCTGTTGAGGAGACCTGGGACGTGTAAGGCCCTGATCGACTTGAGGCGCGACAAGCACCAAACCGTCAATTCTCGAGCCAGATGGTCCAGTGTCAACGACGACAGGCCCCCCTGTTTGTTGACATAAAACATGGCCGTCGTATTGTCTGTCCTGACCAGGACGTGACAATGCAAAATCCAAGGCTCGAAATGCTTGAGCGCCAGGAGTATAGCCATCAACTCCAAATAGTTGATGTGACGACCCCTCATCTCCAGAGGCCAAAGCCCCTGCGCTGTGCGCCCCTCGAAAGTGGCTCCCCATCCACTGAGACTGGCGTCTGTCGTGATCGACTTGCGGGAAACCACCTCGCCAATCGAGACTCCGCTGGTGAGGAACCCCTCCACCAGCCACGGAGACAGGGCGATCGCGCAGGAAGGGGAAACCGTAACCTTCTTGTACTTCAAGGAGGGCGGGATCCCGAGGGATAACATCCATCTTTGAAAAGGTCTCATATGAAACCTGCCCAAACGCAACAGATGTACTGCGGAAGCCATCATTCCCGTCAGTACCATGCAACTCCTGTAAGTGACCTCCTGGCCCACTTGAAAGGAGTCGAGACATTCCCGAAACCTGTCCACCCTCTCCTCCGAGAGACGGGCCGACATGTCGGATGAGTCCAGAAGGACCCCAATGAATGTAAGACGACTTGCTGGAGTCAGCATGCTCTTGCCGTGGTTGACTATGAAACCTAAGGCCTTCAGGTGAGCCAAAACCACTTGTGTGTGACGCGCCACTTCGTGGGCGGAGCTCGCTGAAATCATCCAATCGTCGATGTACGTCGCCAACCTGACGCCCTGCTGTCTCAGCGGGGCGATGGCTGCTTCGGTCACTTTCACGAAAACCCTCGGGCTCAGTGACAGACCGAAAGGGAGTACTGTATACTCGTACAGGCGACCCTCGAAGGCGAACCGTAGGAATTTCCTGTGTGGGGGATAAATCTGGACGTGCTGATAAGCATCCTTCAGATCCACTGAACAGTGGAAATCCCCTTGCCTGACCGACCGTAACATGGTGGGTACAGTTAGCATCCTGAAAACGTATTTCTTCAGGTACACGTTTAGTGCCTTTAGGTCCAGGATGGGACGTAGCCCCCCCCCCTTTTTGGGCACCAGGAAATAACGGCTCCAAAATCCCATGCGGGATTGGGTCCTGTCCAGCTCCACTATAGCACCCTTGCTTAGCAATGAGCTGATCTCTTCTCTCAAAAGACTTGCTTTTAAACCACGCGCCCTGGTATGAATAACCCTGCTCGAAAGCGGGGGTATGTCTGCGAACTGTAACCTGTAACCCCTGGTTATCGTTCGAAATACCCAATGGCTCGGGTTGCATAACTTCCACTGGCGCGCGCAGCGTGCTAGCGTGTTTTGAGCGAGAGAAACCCCACCACTGTGCTTCCGTGACGGCGGAGCTTTTTGGCGGCCGGACCGGAAGTGAGGAACCTGCGTATCCGTATCCGGAACGACCGGATGCGGAGCGCAAGGGTTCAATAGGCCGCATGGCGGAAACACCTTCTGGTTGTACCGCTTGACTAGCGGAGCTATTTTGCGGCGGGACCGGAAGTGGGGAACCTGCGTATCCGTATCCGGAACACCCGGATGCGGAGCGCAGGGGTTCAATAGGCCGCAAGGCGGGAACACCTTCTGATTGTACCGCTTGACTAGCGGAGCTTTTTTGCGGCCGGACCGGAAGCGGGTAGCTAGCGAATCCGTATCCGGTGAAACCGGAAGCGTTCGGTTTTCGCTCGATAGAGCGACAGGAAGAGCAAAGCGATTCGACTGATAAACAGACTCGCCCACAACTAAAGCATTCTCCCCTGACAGGAGAGGAACTTTTACGTTTAATACCTGCTCTAAGGCCTTTATGCTTGTCCCTTGACCCGGGCTCATAGTAGGCCGACAGAATTTCTGACTCAAGGTTAAATTCATAGCATCGCTCACGCGAGGGAAAATCCACTCGCGCGCATGAGGAACCATATAACTGTTTGACGTTAACATTACTGGTTGCTGATAAAACCTTTGACTGATTAAAGAGTCCTGACGGGACTCCATCATTCTTACAGGAGGCATGCATAAAGGAGTCATATTGTCGACGCGAGGGATATCCCACTCGCGCGCTTGAGGAACCACATAATTGTTTGACATTAACATTACTGGTTGCCGATAAAACCTGTGATTGATTATCGAGTCCTGACAGGACTTCATCATTACTACAGGAGGCATGCACGATGGGGTCGTCTGTGCTAGTGCGAGAGAGTTGGACAGAGACAGACTTTGCTCTTTCAACATTTTTATTGTCGACACAGGAGGCATCAAATTCCACATTTTCATTTCCCCGACACGGGGTACCGAAAAACGCCCTCGTTTGGGGGGAGGGGGACCGAGAGACACCTCGGACCCCCGCCCCAGCACAATCCCCCTCTTCCGAGTGTCATTTGCGCTGTCCCCTACCGCGGCCACCGCGGTAGGAAGACTGCTGCCTGCCATACTTGGACGGGCGGCGCGGCTGAGCGCGCTCGGGAACCACAACCTTGCTGCGGGGCCTGTCAGGCGCCCTGGCTGCAGAGGCTCCCCTGGAGGAAGACGAGTGCTTCTTAAAAGAAGCAGAGCGGCCCCTTTCCTTGACGCGGGAGGAGCGGGACGCCCTCCTAGCTTGCTGCGGTTCTTCCTGTGGCACTGTGGTGGACTCGACGATGTCCTTAGCCGCCTTGAAGAAGGTAACTCTACCCTGCAGCAGCTCCAAGCCCCCACCCATGAGGGTGGTGGGACTGTTCTCCATGTTAATGAGAGACTTGTACATCTCCCCGCGAGGACCTAGAGGCTTCTCGCCCACGTCCCTCTTAGGCTCGAGGTCGACATAGTCGAGCCAGCGGGCTCTCTCAGACTGGAGGTTGTAGTCCATGGACCTGCCCATCCACTTAACCGCATGCCAATTGACCTTCAGCATGATGTCAAATAAAGTGTTCAGTTCAGCTGTGTGCTCCCCCGTGGGCAGACCTTTGACCAGGTCCTTGGTGGAAGCGAGCAAGAGCTGGATTAAATTCAGGTCCTTAGCGGCCAGAGCAGCGGACCGGTAGGCGTTACGAGCCCTGTCCGACTGCAGCTTGTCCTCCAGGACAGTGAACCCCGGCGGGTTGGTGCCGACGGGGCCGACAAACGGCCCGTTTTTAGCCGTGCCTACATCCTTGTACTGGGGTCTGACGGAACCCAGAAAAGATTGTGCCAACAGGTGGTCCAGGTTAGGGCAGGTGGACATGCCTGCCTCCGCACCGCCCACCAAATCCAACACAGAAAAAGGCAGCTTCCTGGGGTCTTTGTGTGTCTTCCATGAGGAATGGAGGGCCTTGGTGAAACCTTTCACCAGCGGCAGCCTGGAGAGGACATACGGGGCGGGAACCGAAGGCTCCTGCCCGGGCATTTCGTCATCATCCTCGGCCTCTTCAGAGGGGAGAGGAGGTGGCAACTCCTCTCCAACTCTGGCAAGAGCTCTCATGTAGACCGTGAGATGATCCAGCATTTCTGCTGCAGAATCGACGTCCTCTGCTCCCGCTTCACCCGCTTGACTGGCGGGTGGAGGGGCAGTGGTGCCTGAGGAGGACTGGGAGCTCCCTGCGGCGTCCAGTTGACGTGCTGGAGCCGCAGGGGCATTACCTTTCACTGTGACCGTGAGTCGAGAACCATCGCCCTCGACGGAGTCCTCCTCCTCCTCGGCCGTGTATCCAGAGTATTCAGAACCAGAACCCTCGCTCTGACAGGAGCTCAGGTCCGACTCTCGCCTGAAAGTCTGGACTGTTTTGGTGATGCTCACGTCGAGGGGAACGTCCCCGACGGTCACATCCGAGCGTTTCTTTTTGGGCACCGCGCCCGAAGGGGAAAAGGCTACCGGAGGGATGTTAGCCTTCTTGGTCGCCTTCTTAGCGGCGACTTCACCAGACCCGCCAGCTCCAGTGACAGTGGAGCTAGCTGCGGTCGGTTGCGCGGCAGGCGGTGTCTCATGTAGCACGGCGCCATCTTGACTTGGAATGGCGCGCTGTTTGCCAAACGGATCTCCTGAAGGCAGCGCCGCACCTTGACCAACGGTGCGGGCCGCCTGGGGAAGGAAAGACTGGGCTGTGGGGTTGAGAGCAGTGGACCCACCTGGTGGAGCGCAGGCCCCGAGGCCTGCCCTGGCTAGGTAGAACCGGTGTACCAGTACATCGTGGTCGTAGGCCACGCAGAAGTCACAGAAAGGTCCTGCTCTCCCCTGAGGACTCAGTGCAGAGAAGGCGTGTGCAACGCCCATGCAGCCGACACAGAGAGGGTGAAGATCCTGTCCGTCGATGAGTCCTGGACAGCCTGGACATTGCCTCGGCAGGAAGGCCAGAGGATCCATGGCGAAGCACTGTAGATAGAGTTAACCAGAAGCAGACGAGCTAACAAGCTAACGGCTAAGGCTAGGCCACGCTTGATTCGGGCAGGGCCTGAACAAGCGGTAAGCAGTGTAGCTAACGTTAACAAATAGCAGACGAGCTAACAAGCTAACGGCTAATGCTATGCCACGCTTGCTTCGGCGGAGGCCTGAACAAGCAGTAATAATCCTTTGTTATAGAAGGAAATAACCGTCGTTTTAGGACGGGACAAGAATAAGTATTCTTAAGTACGGGTTAATTCAACACTCGCCGGTGGGCGACTCCAATGCCACCGCTTTAGGCTAATGCGCGAAGAATAATAATACAAAGGCTGAGTTTCAACTTATCTGAATGTGATATCGCAGAGAGTGAAAAGAGGATCTTACTTCCGCCTCCGGGGGCTTATATAGCCTGGAGGCGGGTCACTCCGGTTTGAGTGACAGGCCCTTCCTACCTACGTTAGTACGGGAGCTGAAGTAGTTTCTCTGAATGATCGCCAGGGGGCGTCATTACCCAAGTGGGAGGTCATCCTGGAATATTGACAGTAAACTAGCTGTGCTCTCGTTCAGACTTGTTCCAGCAAATCGTGTGCTGCAGCAGCCAGCCGGCTGGGCGTGGAGCTTCGCAGCCCGACGTAGGTGCTACAAGTGGGGCGAGCGCCCCGGAGCTGCCGCTGAAAGTGTGTTCATGTCTGTAATATATTTTCTTAACAGTTTAAATGTAGGCCTATGTGTGTTTCCCTCACACGCCACTTTAAAGTTGTACTATGTAACTTTTTTTATAAAACAAATCTTAAAATTCTCCTAACTATTAAATCACAAAAGTTTTAGAAGATCCGCGCCGTGAATTTCAGCCTGTAAAGCCTTCTCTGTATGTAAACTGAGATCCTTGCCGTGGACCGGATCTCGCGCCAAAATTGCGTCATCACACTACCGGCCAATCACAGCGAGGGTTATACAACTGCCGGCCAATCACAGCGCATCTTGAAGTGGGGTCGCTATGGCAGCCATATTTGTTGTCGCCCGTTTGTACACACAGAAAAATAATGGTTCTTAAATGGTTCTTTAAAAGGCTATATGGTTCTTTAAAGAACCATCACCTACTAAAGAACCATTTTATTTAACAAATGGTTCTTCAGATTCCTCACATGGTTCTTTGGGATTTAAAAGGTTCTTAGGCCTATATGGAGGTTACAGTATGTATTTTGCAACTGTAAATTATAACCTACATATTAATTTAAAACAATTAAAATTTTCAATGTAGGCATTCAGCAGATGAAGAGATGGAAAGATAGAAGATAAAAAACAACATCCTATATTAAAATTGTATTAAGGAGGACCTTTTAGCCAGCCGGCAGGTTTATCTCTGATGTCACTGACTCAGCCATAACCATGCAACTACACCCAAATATGAAGTGTATCTAACCTAAATGTGTTGTCATGGCATCAGGTGCAAACAAATCAGTCTGCTCCATATATGGGTACAAAAGGTAGCATGCCCATATAGGCCTATGGATATATACTCCATCTATAATATAATTTTTCAAATAGGCCTGTCTAGAATCTAATGTTTTAGGCTGTTATATATATATATCTCTCTCTCTCTCTCTCTCTTGCGTGCGCACGCACGCACGCACGCACGCACACACACACACACACACACACACACACACACACACACACACACACACACACACACACACACACACACACACACACAAAACAGCGGGCCGACATTATGTCGGCCCCGCCCACTTTTTCCTTCTCTGTAGGCTACTGAACTGCGTCACGTCTCCTCACGAGTTGAACTGGAAGTTGTTAGCTCCATTCTTCAACATTTCTTTCATTCTGGAAGTAAGGTAAGGTTTTTTCGACTTTCAACATGTTTTAGTTGACGTTAGAATGTTCCACTGCCATCATGCAGAACGAGCAGTAGTTACATTTGTTTGTTGTTTGTTGCCAGGGCAGAGGGAAGAGTCAACATTACTGTTGGTTAGCTTAGCTGTTAGCTGCAGCTGCTAATTCAATTGACTGTTAGCTGAAAGCTAAGAAGGCATGTAGTTGAACATTTGATGTAAACTAGCTTAAAGTCAAGTTTAGTAAAGTTGTTGAAGGCATTTGGAGTAATGTGTGGTCTGTGTTATTTAAATGACAGGTCAATGTGTTTTTTGGGGGAAATTGACTCTGTATTTCCTTCCAGAAAGTGTGAAGGGATTTGCTGGCAGCAAATGAAGACAAGATACTGTGAGAAAGCAAAGTAAGTTATCCTGTGGAGTGTGTGTGTGTGTGTGTGTGTGTGTGTGTGTGTGTGTGTGTGTGTGTGTGTGTGTGTGTGTGTGTGTGCGCGCGTGTGTGTAACAATGACACATCCACAAGATAATGGCACAAAATAATTAAATGTCAGTAATATGGAAAATTCTGTGTGTTTAGATTATAATTTATGTATGTTCATATCAATGGTGAAATTGATGTTTGACAAGTATTGGACTAATGTTAAATATAAACATTTTGCTGACCCTACTGTACATTAAAGGACAACCTCACCACTTTTCAACCTATCTTCATTTAATTGGTCCTCACTAATGTTCATGATAGCAAAATTCATAGAACTCCATCTAATGGGGAATCAAAACAAATAGAAACTAGGCTTTGCATTCTTGAAAAGTTGCAATGTTATAATGGAAGCCATTGTTTTCACTATAATAAAAATGTAAATATAAAAAAAAGAATAATCTTCCAAACAATGACATTGGTAGATGGATTTCTGAACTGCCAAGTGGGTCATCATCATCATCATCAAAAGTGGTAATTAAGGTTTATGCAGTATAGTATAAGATGACTTAAAAGGTAACAGTATATACAATTCTGAAGTCAATTTAATTTACATTTTAAAAGAATGAATGCAGCATTTTTTTTTTTTTAAATCATTTCAAGAGTAGCTGCCGCTGCCAGGAAGGGTTCAGAGGTCAGCAGTGTAAGCTGGGACAGGCCACCGCCATCAGCATATGTCTGCTGCTATTCTATGGTAAGTGGAGGAAGGGGTCACTGTGTCCTCACTGAAATTACACAGTATTACAAATGTAACCAAACTAGAGGTTCTGCTAGTATCTAGTAACTAGTAGCGTAGGCCCTCACATTCAGTAGGCTACACTATCGCTCTGAACACAGCACCACCAGTTCTTCAGTAAAAGATTAAAGCCAGGTACTTAGAAACATCCTCATCTTTGGTTTTGAACTGCTGTTATTCTGGTTTATCCCCAGCATCATGCCGGCACTATCCTTTTGCACATACTGTCTTTTACCCACAATCATTGTGTGTGTGTGTGCATGTGTGTGTTGCAGCTGTACTGGTAGCAGTGACCGTATGGAACCAGAAAGGCAGTCGTCCCTGCTGAGCACGAGAGCTGGGAGGATATCAGACAAAACATCCTCGACTACAACGTTCTGCATACAAAAGGTATTGGCATAAAATAAACAATTTCAGAATCATATAAAGTATTTGTATCATGACATTGGATGTTGGATAAGGGACACGGACCCCAAAAGGGCTGAGAAACAACACTAGATGCATTGAAATCAGATTGGAGCAATCTGTTTCCTCAATTGTAATTCTAAATGTAAACAGGATAATAAATGCACTAATTGTGCATGCACACCTGAATCACATACAAGGTTTATTTTAGTATTGATGTCAACTCAGAAATTTTAACTCAAGCCTTTTGGCCCCAGAAAGAGAAAGTGAACATTTAGAACAGTAAGACTAGGAGGTGCTGTTATTCCTAGCGTCTAGCATCCACACAAACCTACTGCTAACCATTTTCCATTTTGTATGAAAAGGGACAGACTTAACTATCTTAAATGTGACTAACTGAACCTCCCCCTTCTTCAGAACGTGTACGACAGTGTCCCCTGTGCTCCAGCCTGTCCCAGTCGTCCGGCTCATCAAGTCCTCCCATGGCTCCTAGGAGGATGTGCACCCGGCTGGCTTCTCCTGCAGCAGCTTGGGTGCCCTGTACCTCAGCATTCCCCACCACCATCACCACACGGCAAACAGCAGCTGCACTAGTAGTGACGCTGCTTACGACGCCAACAAAACTGGCCACGGCACGAGCGGGGACGTGAATGACGCCAGCTACGTGGATGTCGCCCATGCAGGACGGCAGTCCCACATCGACTTCAAGAGCTACGTGGCGCACACTGCTTCAGCAGTGTTGGGATTGGAAGTCTCATCAAAGATGATGCACAACCAACAGTCAGTGACTTGTTCCTTCAAGAACTTCCACTGAACTTGCAGGCTCATTTTAAAAACTTGGAGGTACCCATTGCTGTTGATGAGAAGCTCTGGAAGAGTAAACACATTGTTTTGAACTCTGTCAAGTATGCGGCTGGAGCCTGTATGAGGTGGACTTGCTTTGTATTCTTCTTTTTTACTTGCACAGCACTTAAGAGATTTAAATGTTTTGAAACTGTTGTACTGATGTTAAATTTTGATTAAATGATGATTTGATTAAATTCAAAGAGTTATAACTAATCTCGTGTTCATCTTTTCCAACAAATCTGATATATTTTAAAGTGTAGTGAAACATTTATTACCCTAAGAACCACTTCTTTAGCTGGAAAACCATTTTTTAGCTGAAGAACCATTTTTTTTGCTGAAGAACCATTATTCAAAACATTTTCCAAAAGGTTCTTCAGAGAACCTTTTTTTGACATGGTTCTTTGAGGAACCAAAAATGGTTCCTCAAAGAACCATTTTTTGATGGTTCTTTGAAGCACCTTTAATGGTTCTTTATCGAACCATTCGAATAAATGGTTCTTTAAAGAACCTTGGTGAAAAAGGTTCTTTGTGGAACCAAAAATGGTTCTTCTATGGAATCACTCTGAAGAACCATTTTTGGTTCCAGTTGGAACCTTTTTTTTTCTGTGTGTACCATCCCTTCTCTAGGTAATTTCGCCTACCAGGCAGGGTGAAGGAGTCCGTATCTCTGGAATTACTGAACGCACAGGAACAAGGGACCCCTTAAAAGATAGATCTCAGCGAGGTGGAGGCAGACGCGGGGGTCTGAAGGTACGAAAAACGTCCGAAAGACGCGGACGCGACCGCGGTTTGCTATAGGGCTAATGACCACTAGTTGGGCATCTTACACAGTATGGCTTTAACTAAATAGCAGATGTACAGACACACTCACAACGGCGACATGAACTTGGTGCCACGCTGTGAGCTTGCCAAGCCACGGTCACCGTTGTGTTTGTGTGTTTACCTGCCGCCCAGAGGCTCGCGTCAGCGGGGCTTTGGTGTCATGTTTAGTCGGCTGCTTTAACGTTCGCATGCCGGTTCAAAACACCCGGCGCGCGGGGAGGACTTCCCCCGTTCCCCGCGACGAGTTTTACAGACGGCCATACGGGTCCATTTGGTTCCTATATCTATCATTTAGCTATGGACCACAGCTGGAACCCACTTTAAGAACCGCAGAAAATCCTTCTCAGTGTAGGCTATGTATCCACGCCGGGTCCATTTGGTTCTTAACTTGCCTGGCGTTGCCAGCCTCTATAACACACTTCGTTTTGGGAAGAGAGTCTGGGATGAAAGTTCTTAACTATCAATGCTAATAATTACACTGGGGAACGTTTTCTGCTCGGCTAAAAGATCATTGGTTCTCAAAGTGGGGTCCGGGGACCCCCAGGGGTCCTTGAGGGAGTTCTAGGAGGTCCCCAGCTTAATGATAGTGAGGAAAATGGACCCTTATATGGGTATGTAACTCAGAACCAAATGGACCCTAACAGGTGCATTTTGTTCCATTTGTACATTCTGAGAATTAAATTAACATTCATTTTACAAAATATATTGGAGTCTCAGTGATAGAGATGCAGTAGGGGTCTGTAGCCGAATGCATGTCAAACTGGGGGTCCTTGAAATGGAATCACAACATCTTCTCTTATGGGGGTCCCTGGCATATCTTTTCAAATGGGGGTCTGCTGGCTGATTTCGGGGCTCACAAGTTTGAGAACCACTGCTGTAGATATTCGACGGGTGACACCATCAGATTAATGAATGATTAATGAAATTAGCCTACCTGGTGTTGTGCAGTAGCTTATTAAAAGTAATTTCCGTCAGTCCCCCAAAAATACCCTGGACTTTAGGTGTAGGAACTCTTCTTGTAATCATTGAGTATATGTCCTTAAAGCCATACTGTGTAAGATGCCCAACTAGTGGTCATTAGCCCTATAGCAAACCGCGGTCGCGTCCGCGTCTTTCGGACGTTTTTCGTACCTTCAGACCCCCGCGTCTGCCTCCACCTCGCTGAGATCTATCTTTTAAGGGGTCCCTTGTTCCTGTGCGTTCAGTAATTCCAGAGATACGGACTCCTTCACCCTGCCTGGTAGGCGAAATTACCTAGAGAAGGGATGGTACAAACGGGCGACAACAAATATGGCTGCCATAGCGACCCCACTTCAAGATGCGCTGTGATTGGCCGGCAGTTGTATAACCCTCGCTGTGATTGGCCGGTAGTGTGATGACGCAATTTTGGCGCGAGATCCGGTCCACGGCAAGGATCTCAGTTTACATACAGAGAAGGCTTTACAGGCTGAAATTCACGGCGCGGATCTTCTAAAACTTTTGTGATTTAATAGTTAGGAGAATTTTAAGATTTGTTTTATAAAAAAAGTTACATAGTACAACTTTAAATCCATATGCAGAGATTAAATGTCGACAATAGCCTACAAGTGTGAGACATAGGCTCATTAGGGTGACATAGGGTCTTTTTTTTTGCCTTGTATCCTTTTGTATTCTAATATATTTTTTCCTTGAAAATAATGAATGGCAGAAAAATACTGGAATGTGCCTGAATAGAGAAAACATATATTGCTAATCAGGTAAACTGAACATTTTGGCAAGATTTTTGATGTTAATTTTTTTCCCTTTTTTTTTTAACTGTACCAAACAGTATAAATGTTATGCCACATAGGCACTTTGTAACTGATTGTTTTCTAATGTCAACCTGTACTGGCTGGGCATATATGTGGGCATAAATAAATTGTGTGTGTGTGTGTGTGTGTGTGTGTGTGTGTGTGTGTGTGCGTGCGTGTGCGTGTGCGTGTGCGTGTGTGTTTTACGATAGGTGATACCGGCATACTCGGAGGACTGTTGGAGACCCTGTTGGAGATTTTACTTTGGTCTCCAAAAATAATATTCATTGTAAGTAAACACATAATGGGCTACACCAAGTCTTTTTTTTATGTCAGATGTATGTAAGTTCATAAAGTCAACATAAGAACATCTAAATGCATTTGAAATGTTATTTTCAGGATTCCAATAAAAAATGGATACAAATAATTACATTATTCCAATTCAATATTAGCAAAAATAGCAGATCTACAAGCTCAAAACTGTGACGTGTTTTGAGCTTGTAGATCGATTCTTTTTTGCTATTTTTTACATTATTGCAATGTGGCCACCTGGAGTGAATGTGAAAATATAGTGGCCCTCTCCATCATCAAAGTTGCCCACCCCTGAGTTAGGTGATCCAGCAGCTCTCTAACAGTGTTCTTTTTCACTGTAGGTAGCACCACGGCTTGCTCTGGAGGACTCTCCAACCGGTGAAGATTGACAACGGCGACACAACAGCGACACCGCCCATCCTTCACTGCGTATGTTTCCTCGTGTGTAGACAGTACTGAACCTTATATGGGTATGTAACTCAGAACCAAATGGACCCTAACAGGTGCATTTTGTTCCATTTGTACACTCTGAGAATTAAATTAACATTCATTTTACAAAATATATTGGAGTCTCAGTGATAGAGATGCAGTAGGGGTCTGTAGCCGAATGCATGTCAAACTGGGGGTCCTTGAAATGGAATCACTGTTAGAGCTGTAAACATCTTCTCTTATGGGGGTCCCTGGCATATCTTTTCAAATGGGGGTCTGCTGGCTGATTTCGGGGCTCACAAGTTTGAGAACCACTGCTGTAGATATTCGACGGGTGACACCATCAGATTAATGAATGATTAATGAAATGAGCCTACCTGGTGTTGTGCAGTAGCTTATTAAAAGTAATTTCCGTCAGTCCCCCAAAAATACCCTGGACTTTAGGTGTAGGAACTCTTCTTGTAATCATTGAGTATATGTCCTTAAATCCATATGAAATGCTTGTGCTTTCACATGTGCAACATTGTTCACATTTTCTTGCTTTTAATTTCTCCACTCCCTTATATATATTCTGTAGGAAGAGAGGCAGAGTAAGGCTTTTTGCCCTGTCTCTCTCTTTTTCCCCCCTGGATGTGTGGTCAATCTAGGAAATACTTTACTTCACATTGTTTTTACAAGTGTGAGACATAGGCTCATTAGGGTGACATAGGGTATTTATTTTTGCCTTGTATCCTAATATTGTATTCTAATATATGTTTTCCTTGACAATAATGAATGGCAGAAAAATACTGGAATGTGCCTGAAGAGAGAAAAAATATATTGCTAATCAAGTAAACTGAACATTGTGTGTGTGTGTGTGTGTGTGTGTGTGTGTGTCTGTGTGTGTGTGTGTGTGTGTGTGTGTGTGTGTGTGTGCGTGTGCGTGTGTGTGTGTGTGTTTACGATAGGTGGCACCGACATACTCGGAGGACTGTTGGAGACCCTGTTGGAGATTTTACTTTGGTCGCCAAAAATAATATTCATTGTAAGTAACCCCATAATGGGCTACATCACATTTTGTACAGAATAATTCAAAGTAGATCTAATGTCATTGACAAATTGATTGAAGTTCTAGATAAAGTTTTAGAGGTCCTAGAGAATGTTTGGGTCTGCTTGAGCTCTCTTGGGCAACTGGTGGGCCCACCTTCACTTAATGCGGCCCGCAGGTTAATATCAGAATATTGATATATTATTGATTTCAGTTACAATTCCAAACATGCAAATATAAGTTCATAAAGTCAACATAAGGACATATAAATGCATTTGAAATGTTATTTTCAGGATTCCAATAAAAAATTGATACAAATAATTACATTATTCCAATTCAATATTAGCAAAAATAGCAGATCTACAAGCTCAAAACGTACCACACTGTGACGCGTTTTGAGCTTGTAGATCGATAATTTTTTGCTAATTTTTACATTGTTGCAATGTGGCCACCTGGAGTGAATGTGAAAATATAGTGGCCCTCTCCATCATCAAAGTTGCCCACCCCTGAGTTAGGTGGTCCAGCAGCTCTCTAACAGTGTTCTTTTTCACTGTAGGTAGCACCACGGCTTGCTCTGGAGGACTCTCCAACCGGTGAGGATTGACAACGGCGACACAACAGCGACACCGCCCATCCTTCACTGCGTATGTTTCCTCGTGTGTAGACAGTACTGAGCCAGTAGCATCTCTGTGCCTACTGACAGAGACCTGCAGAGAAACCACACATTTGTTTCTCCCACCAAACACTTTAGTTTTCTTTTTTTTTCTTTTCTTCAAATATTTTCCTGGTTGCTTGCCATCACCTACAGTTAGGTTTGCAACAGCTCCTGTGATTGCGACAGCCCTTCCTGCTAGCAAGTTTATTTTATTATTTTCCTCAGCCATTTGGTGAACAATGTTTCACTGTAAATTTCATATGTGTGAGGCTGTGTTTCAGACTATTAATCAGTTTATTCAGCACACAAAGCTGCACAGTAACACTCCCAACTATAAATATCAATGTGGTGTGCCTGACTGTACTCGGATGTACCGTAAAGTCACTGTTTTGAAAGTGCATATGTATAGAGACCACAAAGGACTAGGATCTTCTCTGCAGCGTAGCAAGCCATTTAACACAACATTAAAGTGTATGGCTCAGTCTTGTTCATTCAAGTGTGATACTTTAACTTCCTTTATAAAGCATTTGAAGTCGCATATAAAAGAAGGATTGGAAACCAAATGCCCATTCAGAGGCTGTGACTGCAGCTTTACAGTCGAGTCCACTTTTGGCTCACATGTTTCCAGGAAACATAGGGATAGACATGTAGAGAATCTAGATGATTCGGTTTTAGATCTGTCTGTTCCCACAGAGCATCTTTGTCAACCTGAGCCTGAGGCATGTTCAGATGTTTCTGATGAACAACATGAACCAGAGGTGCCATTAGCTGTGGATGAAACCCTCTTTTTACACAATCTTACGCTTCTCTACTTAAAATTACAAGGCAAGTTATTGTTACCAGCAAGTACCATCCAAACAATCATTGAGGGCTTTGAAAATGTCCATGAAATTGGCCTGTCAAATTTGTTTAACACCCTGAGTGAGAAATTGAATGTACTTGGAATTCCTGAGGCCACTATAAGCAACATCATTGATGAACTGAACAGAGGTGATCTACTCAAAATCTATAACAGAGGACTTCTGAGCACAGACCTAAGGAGGAAGGGTGCTTTTAAAAATAGTTTAAACTATGTTGATCCTGTCCCTCTGTTCTTGGGTTATGATGAAAACGACAAAGAGTGCTTTGCACAGTATGTCCCAGTACCAGAGACATTGGCCGCACTGTTCAAAAAAGATTCTGTCCGAGAACAGTATGCCACAACACGGTTGCAACCCTCCACTGATAATGTCTATCAAGATGTTAGGGATGGAGACAGTGTTCAAAGTAATCTGTTGTTGAGAAATGAGCCTTCCTCTGTTGGTATGATACTATACCAAGATTCTTTTGAAGTTGTGAACCCGCTCGGTTCAGGGAAAAAAAAACATAAAGTGTTAGGTGTTTACTTAACCCTGACTGATATTTTGCCACACAACAGATCCACTATAAATCAAATGCAACTTGTCCTCCTGTGTAAGGAGCAGGACTTCAAATACTTTGGGATGAACAAAGTTTTTGAACCATTGATTAAGGACCTTAAACTCCTGGAGGAGAGAGGTTTTGTGATAAGTGATGGCACTTTTTTAAAAAGCACTTTGGTTGCAATTTCAGGAGACAACTTGGGGTCCCATTCTGTTGGGGGCTTTTTGGAAAACTTCAGTCGGGCCACTCATTTCTGTCGCTACTGTGAGATAGAAAGAGATGCATTCATGAATGACCCACAGTTGTGTGGTACCAAAAGAACACCACAATCCTATCAAAGTCATTTGCAAGATCTAGAAACCAGTAGCACCAACTCTGTATGTGGGATCAAGTCTGACTCTCCTTTCAACCAGCTTGTTAATTTCCATGTTTGCCAGCCTGGCCTCCCACCATGCTTAGGACATGACCTGTTTGAGGGCGTTGTGACTTATGACCTTGCTTTGTTCATTGGTCATTTAGTTAAGGAGAAGCATTTTACTTGCCTGCAATTAAATCGGTGTAAGAACCAATTCAAATATCAAGGAAATGATGGCAATGACAAACCGGCAGACCTCTCTCCTGACAGTGAGAGACTAAGTGGGCATGCGGTTCAAAACTGGTGCTTTCTCAGATTGCTACCTCTCTTGGTGGGTGACAGGATTAAAGATCCTTGTGACAATGAGGTGTGGCAGCTCATTTTGCAGCTGCGAGAGATAGTGGAACTTGTCTGTGCACCAGCCATTACTGCAGGCCAGGTAGCATATCTGAAAGTCATCATTGAAGAGTACATATACCACAGGAAAAAGCTCTTCCCTGATCATCCCCTGAAGCCCAAGCATCATTATTTGAGCCATTATCCAGAGCTTATCATAGACTTTGGCCCACTTATCCGCCTGTGGACTCTGAGGTTTGAAAGCAAACACACGTTTTTCAAGCAGTGTGCAAGAAAATTACACAATTTCAAAAATATTTGCAAAACTCTGGCAGAGAGACACCAACTTCTGCAAGCCTACTTGAGTGCAGGCAACCTGTTCCCCCCTGCAATACAAGTAGAAAAGGAAACAGAGTTTTATGTAAATGATTACAATGACAGGATCAGGGCATCTGTAGCCAGTTACAAGTTTGAGTCTGCAGTGGCTTGTAACAATGTCACAGTGAAAGGAACTGAGTACAGAAAAGGGATGTTCGTTTTGCTGGGGAAGAGTGATGAAGAACTTTATGTTGGTAAAATTAACCTGGTCATTGTTCACCATGATTCTGTGCACTTTGTGACAGAGAAACATACGTTTGTGAAGTTGATAGACATGGGCATCTACTGTGAATTAGGAGTAGCCCAAGAAGATTATGTTTGTGTCAAGCATGAGGATTTGCTTGACTACTATCCTCTTCCAGTTTACAGAGTACATGACCTGTTACTATTTGCTCTCCACCATTCTTATTTAGAGGTGGTTTAAACAGGCAAGTGACAAAAGCAGACCGTAAAGACATGGCTAGTGATGCAGGCTGTTTAGGTAAAACAACCACATACCCAAATGGACCAAGAATAAAAACAAATTGCAAACTGATCAAATCTGGCTTATATCATGAATATACATTATGCCTAAAAAATGTGGATATGAAGTCAGCAGCCATCCTTAACTTTAAAAAAATGAAACTGAGTTGTATTTCAAGGTTTCTGGCTTACAATTTGAGCCAATTACTTCTGGGTTGATGGCTAAAATGCACTACTTGGGAAGTATAAAGTCAGAAATTAATGGGAGCAAATGCATTGTTGATTTTGTTATTGTCATGGCATTTTCTGACTAAGCAATGCATTACAAATACCTGCCTTGTCTAAGATTATTACAGATTTTGTGACATACTATGTTGTTTGTTGTTTTCTTGTTTCTATTTTGTTTATTTTTGGGAGGAATACTGTGCACTGGAGTAATGTATTCATGTTAGACATTATCTCTGTTCTTTCAGACAATGAATCGTCAAGAAATAAAGGAAGCAGTCTTATCATTTCTACCTGGCCTTTCTGTTGAAACCCTGACTTCCCTGCTGGAAGTGTTTGAAGAGCTTGGTGTGGAGAGCAGGGCAGACCTTGTTTTGGTACAAGAGACAGATCTGGAGAGACACCTTAGACCAATCCAGTATCGGAAATTGCTGAATGGCATTAAGAATCAAGGTAAATCCATATTTTGTCACTGCCATGGGAAGGAATAACGATTTTTTTGCAGTCAAAGGCTGCCCAGAGAGCAGCCTGTGGTGTCTCATATATTAGTGCACAGTACCCCCCAGTGGCTGACAATGGTATGACGTATATATTCATCAATGGCAAGGAAAGTGTAGAATATTGGGCTCTATGCATATACGCCATTTTGTTCTACTTCCGGGCCTCTTTCGACTTCCTTCACAGGTGTTACAGATGATAGTAATGAAGGGTCTGTTCCATTCTGGTCAAACAGAGTCAGGGTGCTGATATTGTGCATGTTGGCTCACTGGAAACACTCTGCTACACCAGTGGGTCTCAAAGTGTCCTTTAGTGGGTTCCAAATGTCCCCATACAGGTGTGTAACTCCTGAGTACAAATGGAATCAAATGGACCCGCAAGGGTCCATTTGATTCCATTTGTTGATTCCATTTGTACAGAGTTTACGGGGGTCCTTGAAATTAAAAGAACCACTGTACAATAAATCAAACAGAGCCTTCATTAGTATCATCAGTAACACCTGTGAAGGAAGTCAAAAGACACCCGGAAGTAGGTGTAAAAAAATGGTGTATATGCATAGAGCCCAGCATTAGTGGGCGGTGATGGAAAGTTGGTCTATAATAGCAGCATGGCACAAGTTACACCATTTAATAATTTTGCTTGACAAATACTATCTAGTATTCATAATGTATTGTCTGCTTACTTGTAGGACTTCAACACCTTGTAATAGTAGAGGGTGTTGCTGTCGCCTCTCCAACCCTCCAAAGTACTTCACCTCTCCCAACGTCAAGTTCCGAAAGCACTTCCAATTCTTCTTTGTCTTCACCCACACTGCCTGGCAGGCCTTGGCATGAAGAATTCCGGGTTAGGTGGGACAGGATGCCAGAACCAATTCGAAAAGCAGTGGAAAATCAAACAAGACCATCAGCAGTGGACAGAAAAGAGATGGTGAGGGGAGTGGTGAACCAAATGTTAGAGCATGATCCCAACCCAACCAGAGCAGCATGTGTCAGCATTGCCCGGGGCATTGTAAGAGACTATCCGAATAGTTTTGCTGATATTGGGAAAAAAAATGTTTTTGGAGATGGCTGTTTTGCTCTTCTTCAGCAAATTAAAACAAGAGTGGAATATAAAAACAGAAAGAATACTCTTGCACGGCGACGCAGAGAGAGAAGACCCCGCACTGGGGTTGCAGATGGGGCCAGAGAAATGGCAAAAGGCCCATTGGATCAGTATGGATGTGTGAGGTGGTGCCCTGCAGAACTTCCTGCTGGAGAGACTGAGGCGACCTTAGATGAAATCAAAAGCCAACTGCACAACATTTACTCAGAGGAAGGGATGGGTGGGGCAGGTAGAGCTGAACCTCTGATGGAGAAGACCTATATCATTCAGCGCCGGTACCTTAACAGTGTGCCTGCACCAGCCATCGCACAGATTAAGGAGGAATGGCCATTTCTCTTCTCCCTAAGAGGCCTTTACAACCATTTTGGTCTGCTTACGGACGTCTCCATCCTCACCAAATTCCAAGAAGCCCTGAACAACAAAGGCATTACAGTTATTAAGTTCTGCCAGGAACTCAACCGCCATCCAGGGATCGCAGATGTCCTGGCTAAATACGACCCAGAGGCTTCAGACAAAGCAGCGTGTATCCTTCTGCTCCTGATGGCATACTTCAAGGAGCCTGAGAAAGCCATCGTGCTTGTGACTGATGTAAGTTTAAAAGCTAAAAAGCTGTTTGAATGTGACTGCACTAGACTATAGTTCAATTTTACACCTGCATCCATTTAATCTCATTCATTCACATGTTGACAGAACATTCCCTCTGATTAACCTCTAGGTCAGTGAGCCCAGTGGACTATCTTTTATGCACCCTGTTGAATCTATGATACCATAGATATACTGTATGTTACAGTTACGTTTTCTTTCTTTTTTTTCTTCTTTTTTACAGCCGTGTGCTACAGCCGCTGATGTCCAGAGGACCGAGACATTACCAAACACCCCCTGCATGATAGTCCAAGGTACTGTTGATAACTGGAATGTATATCTCTAGCCCCCCAAAAAGATTATTACATGATCCTTTCACATAAGCCGATCGGTGTCTTGACTAGATATTTAAGATAGCTTTCTTCCTGCATTTCAGGATAGAGTTTTGACTTGCTATTTGTTTTGCAAGTGAAAAGCATTAGAGACTACAAATTGACTAATTCGCCTATTGCTGTAATGCCTATAGTTATGTGAGTAGGTGGTATATTTCCGTTAATCATCTGTGCAGAGTGAAATTATTATCTTGTTCATTTAGCATTTCACCTTTTTACAATTTCACATGATGGGTATCTCTGTTCAGGTGATATAATGAGGCCTGTGTCCTGGATGCTGTCCATTGAAAACCAAATAGTGATGGGACCACATGAGGGGATCATCAATGGGATAGCTGCGGTTGTTGCAAGCTACTACAACTTGAATCTGCAATATCCTGATGAGGGCGCCTGCACTCTGGAGTTTATCCAAAGGTAGTCAGGTCACTTCACTTCACGTCACACTCATTTCTCACATGGCCCTCTTCTAGCGCCACCATGAGGCTGATTGAAAAACACATTTATGGACACTGCTCCTACAGATGTTGCCCTAAAATCACACAAAGCAGTACACAGTATGTCTAGAGTCATGTCATCAACATGCATCTATCTCCTAGGCCTAAGGCCACCATCAGGCCAATTATTTTAAAACACCTTTTTGAACTCTACTACTACAGATTTTGGCCTAAAATCACACAAATTGGATGGCAAATCAACAACCTCTTTTGTATACATGTGACCTGACGGTCGCTTATCTCCCGATTAGGGAGTCTTACTGGTACTGAAATGAACATTGTACTGGATTGCTTGCAACATTGATATTGTATAAATTTTGCTTTGCTTTCAGTATTACTTTCTTTCTGTGGTGTAGGGTTTACTTAAAGGGCCACTTCACCTCTGGAACAACCCAATCTTATTTTATTGTTGTTTGGGACCCGATCAACACAATTATTATTATGTAATTTTTTTGTGTTTAATCTGTGTTTTTAGATATTTGACTATTTCAGCATGACTAGTGATGGATTTTGCATCACTAGTACATGCTGAAATACTAAAATATCTCAAAAAACAGATTGAACACAAAAAATAACACAGGATTGTGTTGATCGTGTTCCAAACAACAATACAATAAGATCTGGTTGTCCCTGAGGTGAAGTGGCCCTTTAAAGGGAAAGGGGCAACGCCGCATGTGCCTTGTATAAACGATGCAATATATAAATCTATGTAAAACTAAAAGTTGTCTTGTCTTATTGTTTACAGGTGCTTCTTGGGCATCAACCCTGAGAGAGGCTCCAAATCAAAGAAGCGTGGAGGTATAAACCCACATGTGAGCACACTTCAGAGGAAACTAGTGGACTTCGAATGGTCGATGTAGACTGATGGTATTCAGGACTTCCATACTGTATGTGACATACAGTACACTTTTGAGAAAACACTTTGGACTTTGAATGGACGTAGATGCAAAAAAGAAAAAAGAAAAAAACAACTTTGTGGCATAGACAAGTTAAATTGCTTACAATGTTTATAATGTAATGATTCAATCAACTAATGTGAAAACAATTGGCTTGAAAAAGGGAATCTTGTTGACGCAGTCAATAATATGGTTTGTCACGCATGTTTCAAAGAAAATGAAGAGATGCATTAAGTGTGAAAAAAAATAGAATTTTGACCCTATTCTATAAGTGTCTTTTGAATCCTTCTGAGGTTTTTTGAAAAACCCTATGTTTCTATGTCAGCAATCTGGCCAGCCATCGTCAAAGAAAAGGTCCTTTTCACTTAACTGGAGCTCAGTTAGTCTGTTCTTGAGAGACTACTATGTCAGTGGTTCTCAAACCTTTTCATGTGAAGGACCCCCAAAATGATATTTATTTGGCCACGGACCCCATTACAAATGTTCGCTTTGAAAATACATATTCAAAGATTTGCACACATTTTCACAACTTTTTCAAAAATAGCAGATCTACAAGCTCACAGCGTGGCACTTGGTGCCGCACTGTGAGCTTGTAGATCTGCTATTTTTCACTGGTTAAAGCATTCAATAATTCTAGGCCTAAATGGGTTAATCTGAGATTTTATGTTTTGCTGTTGCACAAAAATGTGATTGTTTTAAAGATTGTTTACACTGAGGAAAAAATGCCACAATGCTAGTTCTGTGCAAAAGTTATATCCCTTACTATACCTCATAGGTATTTGGCCAAATTGGGGAAACGTACTCATACTGCACTGATATTGTTTTGTTTGTTTTACATTATGCTTAGTTTTTCTCCATTTAAAGGAAGAGTTCAGCCAAAACTGTTATACCTTATTGGTATTTGGCCAAATTGTGGATACGTACCTCATATTGCACTGATATGTTTTAGTTTGTTTTATATTTTGTTTTCTTTTTCTCCATTAAAAGGAACGGTTCAGCCAAAACTGTTATACCTCATAGGTATTTGGCCAAACTGTGGATACCTACCTCATACTGCACTGATATGTTTTAGTTTGTTTTATATTTAGTTTTCTCTTTTTCCATTTAAAGGAGCAGTTCAGCCAAAACTGTTCAGCCATCTACTTCCCTTCATGCCTGCAGGAACACATGGTTGTCCATAGAACACACAGTTGCCAGAGAAAACCAGTCACACTTTTATCCCAAGTTGTGCAGGCTGTGTTACCAACTGGCATGAGGGTGAGTCCATGGGCCATACGAGATGTCTCTCTCAAAAAGGTGGCAAAAGTTACCATGTATTTTTGAAAAGCTCTATTTCTGTAGATTATATTTTGATATATCCCTTTCTGAGACACAGCTAAATTGGTGTTATCAGCCGCTAGAGTCGGTGTGCATGGTAACCTTTGCCACCTTTCTGAGAGCGACATCTCGTATGACCCATGGACTAATGACAGAATGACTGAGTTTAGGGCTTTAAGATGGACTGTTGTTGTTCTGTGTCCATTTGAAATGTTGCACTTTGCACTTGGAATAGTTAAATAAAAAGTTAAAATGAAGTCTTAGTTTTTGTTGTTTTTATTGAGCAGATGTTTGTGTAAAATCACAGTTCACCCCCAAATGACTTTTTCCCTTTTTGATTACGCTGGCCATGGAGATTTGAGTTCAATAATATTTTTATGTATTTGTTGCATTCATAAGAACACATTTTGATTATAGTAAATGTATCCTCATTGATTCCGGACCTAAATGCATTTGGGTCCCCATCTGGAATCAATGGGGGTACATTTATTGTAATCAAATTGTCTTAGGAATGCAACATCAAACTAAAAAATATTATTGAACTCAATTCTCTATGGCCAGAGTAATCAATAAGGGGAAAAGTCATTTGGGGCGAACTATTCCTTTAAAGTCAAATTTACAATATTTTACTGTAGATCAAATGTAAATTTACAGTAAATTACTGCCTACTGAGTGGCATTACATTCACAGTAATAGTGTAAAAATACAGGCAACTACTGTAATATTTACAGTAAATAACTGCAATCCATACTGCTAAATCACAGTGAATTACCATAATTTCACAGCTGTAAAATTACAGTAATTTACAGTGCAATATTTACTGTGAAAATTACTGTGAAAGTAATGCAATTAGTAGCCAGTAATTTACTGTAAATTTACAGCGAATTATTTTACAGTGTGCGTACGTGCGTGCGTGCGTGTGTGTGTGTTAGTACTGAAAGTCAGTGTGTTTACAACGAATAGGAATACAAAGGCTATATTTTATTGGCATCTTCTACTCTGTTACAGTGGCACTCATTTATGTTCTATTTTTCTTCTCAGCTCTCCAGGTTAAAGCAATGCACAACATTACAGGTAAACAAGGATGAAAGAAGAACATTTTATTATAGATTAAAACCTTCTCATGGTATTTTAATTATGAATAATACAATCTTCAAACATTTTGGAAAAAAAAAGAAAAGAAAAAAATAGCATAGTCTGTTATGTTCACCATACAACACTGCTATGGGGCAAAGTACTATAAGTGGCTAAATAATCTCTCTCTCTCTCTCTCTCTCTCTCTCTCTCTCTCTCTCTCTCTCTCTCTCTCTCTCTCTCTCTCTCTCTCTGTCTCTCTCTCCAGAGTCTGTGAGGTTGGTGAATGGCACTAGTTTGTGTTCAGGTAGAGTGGAGGTGAAGTTTGATCAGTCTAATCAGTCGTGGGTCTCAGTACATGAAGATGGCTTTGACCGGCAGGATGCAGAGGTGGTCTGTAGAGAGCTTGGCTGTGGGGCTCCTTCAGTCCTCCAGGGGGAGCTGTATGGAGAAGCGGATGCTCCAATGTGGACAGAAGAGTTCCAGTGTGAAGGCAACGAGTCTGCTCTCCAGGACTGTTCAACCAACTCAACTAGAAACACCTCCTCACCTGACAAGGCTGTTGGACTCAACTGCTCCGGTAATAGGGACAGCTCTATAGGGTCATTGTCTCCACCAGCCGAAGGCATGGGGGAGAGTTCCCCTCCGTCCGTGTGTCCGTCCGTCCGTGCGTCCGTGCGTGTGTCCTCGCAGTTTGTGTGCACCTAATCTCAGTCGCCGTTGGCCCGGTCGCTGCCAAAGTGAGCACACACATTCCCTGGATGCCAATCTAGAACCTCTGCCCCATTTTTCAAATGGGCCTTTTCTAGCGCCACCTAGTGGCCGATGTTCCCAAAACCCATTTCTGTGCACTACTCTTACAGATTTTGTCCAAAAATCCTACAAATCAGTAGGCAGTATCTCGACAGTCATGTGATCGACACAGATTTTTCCGATTTTGCATATTCCATCCTGATTGGCTAAGATTGGCTTCCAAAGTTTGTAGGATTGAGCCGTTTTGAACAAAATGCCTCAAATCACAAACGCAAAGTGCAATTATCATGAAATCGCGCACACACGTTCCCACTAGGCCGAGAAAGAAATGCCACATAAATGTTTTTAAATCAGCCTCATGGTGGCGCTATAACAGGCCGATTTGTGGTTTTACCTATAACTTCACCGATCAGTTTCAAACTTTGTAAGCGCACTCCCTAGAGGCTAAGGATAAACCTTTGCCCTGCATTTTTCACATCAGCCTTTTATAGCGCCACCTTTGGGCCGACTTATGTAAAACACATTTTTGGATATTACTCCTTGAGATTTTATCCAAAACTCACGCAAATCGGTACACAGTATCTCTATAGTCATGTGATCAAGTCCGATCCGTTTGATATTTCATATTCCATCCTGATTGGCTAATATTAGCTTCCAAAGTTTGCAGGATTGCTCCGTTTTTGAACAAAAGATCATCAACACAGCTTGCGATTACCGTGAAATTTGCCACACATATTCCCACTAGGTCAAGGAACAAATTCTACCTTTTTCACATTGGCCTGTTATAGCGCCACCAGCAGGTAGACCTTAGCAAAACACATTTTTGGAACACAATGCTTCAAATCATGCATGCAGCGTCCGATTGCCATGAAAGATCTAAGGTGAAGAACACCCTTTTTACATTGGCCTATTATACAGTAGCACCACCAGGACGCACGGCCTGGTGGAGACCTGTGCTCGGAAGAGCACTGCTTCTAGTTTCCTCTGTGATACAGTATTTAAATGAATTCAAAAAAATTATTCCTAATCATGGCAAACATTTTGGTATGATAGCTGTACCCAACTAGTACCTATTTAATTCCACTGGAAAACTATGCAACAGAATGTTGTCGGTCTGCTTGCATATCAGGGGGGTTAAAGGTGAATGTTGTCGGTCTGCTTTCATATCAGGGGGGTTAAAGGTGATACACCATGAAATTTCACTTTTCCTATTTTAAAACCTTTTTTGGGGGTCCCACTAGCACCTTCTATCCTCACAAAGTCCCATTTCTGACCATTGTGTCTTTCTCTGGTTTTGAGAAGGCGAAGGTTAAAAGTATCCCACGAGTTCTCAAAACAGGCTGTCCAGATTTGCTGCCGATTGTGACGTCATCTGCCGATTGTGACGTCATCATAAATTAAAAATTAAAATCTTTTTTAATTTTTTTTTTTTTTTTCAAAAAACATTTTTTTTCAAAAAGATTTTGGGGGGGGGGGGGGGGGGTGGCGCAGTTCAGGCCAAAGGTGGTACTGCAGCTGAAATGCTCTGAGAGCCATTCAAAAATGAGAGAGGCTCTCTATTCAGGAGTGGTAATTTAGCCTCAAACCTTTTGAAAAACGTTTTTGGGACATAAACAATATGACATAAATACTTTTTAAATGCATGGTGTATCACCTTTACATGCATGTGCCCTAGAAAGGGTTATTCAAATATTTAAAATAGAACAGGCCTGCACGTAATGTTCGTATAGTATAATACGTATAATGTGCTAAATTTCATGAGCATTTGATTTATGTTGCAGTGTTTCATAGGCCATGTGTTTGCCGTATTTGCTTTGCCTGCGTATTTAGTTTTGTTTCTAATATATTTTGAGTATTCCTTGATTGTGTAATTAATAATTGATACAACTTCTACTACTGCTCACCAAATAATACAATGAAATAACCTGGACACCTTTGCCATCAGTGATGCTGTTACAGTAATATTGCTCGTACTTGCTCGTGCTTCAAGTTTGCGCGTGCATGCACAAATGCCCATGGTTCAGCCCATGGTTCAGCCCCTCACTTCTAAATAACACTGGCGTAAATTCTACTGCCTACACACACACGTGCAAAGTGATTCACAAATACCTTTTACAGAAAGAGTCACTTATAGCTTGATTGTCGATACCTACCCTACACGTTGTACTTGATATGTATGAGAAACTAAGATGAATGTAGTTCACCACATAGAAGTGTCAGTTACACCACAGAGAGCAGCAGTTTTACCACAGAGCAGCATGAGGGGAGGTGATGGTGCAGGCCTGCAGGGGTTGTCATTTGGGAGCGTGTCGCTGTTACTACATGTCATCTTTTCGACACCCGACTCTAACCCTCATCCTAACCCTAACCTCCGTGGAGTGAGTCGGCTAACCCTCCGGTCGAAAGGATGGTTGTTCGAAAGAGCGCGATTTTTATGTGCCCAAATATGAACTGTCAATCTAATCTAATTCGATCTAAAGACGCTGTATATGTCTAATAACATTAGGATAGTGAAGGCATTTTGTTTTTATAGGACATTTTGATGGAATTTCAGGTGTTCCAGTTAAATTCTAAATTTCGTAGTGAAAGTCAAAGGCCCAAACTAATTTAGAACAAACCGTTAATTGTCATTTCTGTATCCACCTGTTTCCGCAAGACTTTACTGTAGCATTATTTGCGGGACACTTCCGGTTAACAGCAGACATACAAGCTCACGTCGCGTCGCAGATGCAACCGTTGTGAGCTTGTAGATCACACTCGGCTGCGACGCCGGAAATGCCGCTCGCCTTCTGCGCAATGCACGATGGGATGTTGGAAAGTTGTGGATACCTTTTATGTCCCTGCGTTTTGATATAAATCATACCTTTCATCATTCACCATTCACTCATTCTAACCCTGTGAACGCCAAATAAATACCAGCAAACAGGAGAACAAATATGATATTCATCCTCTATTGGCATCTTCTACTCTGTTACAGTGGCACTCGTTTATTTTCTGATTTTTCTCCTCAGATCTCAAGGCAATGCACAACATTACAGGTAAACAAGGATGAAAGAACATTTGATTACAGACTACCATCTTGAAGGTAGGCCTATGTTCTTTTTAAATATTACTTAAATGATTCCTTTCTGTACAGATGATGATGTCAGGTTGGTGGGAGGGACCAGTAGCTGTACTGGTACACTGGAGATTAACCGCCACGGAGAATGGAGACCAGCCGTTTTTCTGTCTTACTGGAACATGTACTCATCAGCTGTGGTGTGTAGGCAGCTGGACTGCGGCTCTGCTGTTTCAACAGAAATTCACTTTGATTCTACACGTCGCGATGGATGGATGATTACGTCTCACTGCGTTGGGTCCGAGTCTTCGCTGAGAGAGTGCGGAGCAAGGGAGCCCTTGACATCCAACAGCACACTGAAGGTGGTATGTTCAGGTAAACAACAATCCGCTTTGTTAACCACACAACTGTCGTGGAGAAATGTGGTTAAATCATCTCCCTCTCTCTCTCTCTCTCTCTCTCTCTCTCTCTCTCTCCAGAGTCTGTGAGGTTGGTGAACGGCGCTAGTTTGTGTTCAGGCAGAGTGGAGGTGAAGTCTAATAAGTCGTGGGTCTCAGTACATGAAGATGACTTTGACCGGCAGGATGCAGAGGTGGTCTGTAGGCAGCTTGGCTGTGGGGCTCCTTCAGACCTCCAGGGGGCGCTCTATGTAGAGCCCGATGCTCCATTGTGGACCGAAGAGTTCCAGTGTGAAGGCAACGAGTCTGCTCTCCAGGACTGTTCAACCAACTCAACTAGTAGAAACACCTCCTCACCTGACAAGGCTGTTGGACTCACCTGCTCCGGTAAAAGACAAGATACACTCTTGGTTTGGAGCATTAGTAAGAAAGTGATATTCTTATTTAATTGTTCTGCTTTCTGTCTTGTCTTGTCTCTGTGCAGTCTCTGTCGATGTCAGGTTGGTGGGAGGAACCAGTAACTGTACTGGTACGCTGGAGATGAAACACCAGGAAGAGTGGAGGCCAGTGGTTGCTTGGTCTGACTGGAACCTGGGGTCATCGTCTGTAGTGTGTAGACAGCTGGGCTGCGGCTCTGCTGTTTCAAGAGAAATTAGCTCTGGTTTTGAAAATACACGGGTATGGTGGTTTACACCTTACTGCGTTGGTTATGAGTCTTCGCTGGAGGAGTGCGTCCTAATGGAGAGTTATAATTTCACTGAGATGTGCCTGGAAACAGGCATACTGAAAGTGAACTGTTCAGGTAACGCACAAACAATGACTTCTAACAATGACAGCGATCTTTAAAGGTGATACACCATGAAATTTCACTTTTCCTATTTTAAAACCTTTTTTTGGGGTCCCACTAGCACCTTCTATCCTCACAAAGTCCCATTTCTGTTCAGGCCAAAGGTGGTACTGAAGCTGAAATGCTCTGAGAGCCATTCAAAAATGAGAGAGGCTCTCTATTCAGGAGTGGTAATTTAGCCTCAAACCTTTTGAAAAACTTTTTTGGGACATAAACAATATGACATAAATACTTTTTAAATGCATGGTGTATCACCTTTAAAGTTGCACATAGGTCCAGCCCTATGTCAAACTTCCTCAAGTGGAATTGTGGGCTAATTCCTGATGGTAGCATTACTCTCCCCCCTCCCCTCCCCGTCTCTCTTTCTGTTTTCAGAGTCAGTGAGGTTGGTGAATGGGACTGGTTTGTGCTCAGGCAGAGTGGAGGTGAAGTCTAATCAGTCGTGGGTCGCAGTATACGAAGATGACTTTGACCAGAGGGATGCAGAGGTGGTCTGTAGGGAGCTTGACTGTGGGGCTCATACAGTCGTCGTCCAGGGGTCGCTCTATGGAGAAGTGGATCCTCCAATGTGGGCCGAAGAGTTCCAGTGTGAAGGCAACGAGTCTGCTCTCCAGGACTGTTCAACCAACTCAACTAGAAACGCCTCCTCGCCTGACAAGGCTGTGGGACTCACCTGCTCCGGTAAAAGACAAACTACACTTTTGGTTTGGAGCATTATTTCATGTTGAAAGTAATATAACCTTTCTTACCGGCTCCAAATTGTCTCTGTCTGCACAGTGCCTGGCGATGTCAGGTTGGTGGGAGGAACCAGTAACTGTACTGGCACACTGGAGATGAACCACCAGGGAGCGTGGAGACCAGCGGTTGCTTGGTCTGACTGGAACCTGAAGTCATCGTCTGTAGTGTGCAGACAGCTGGGCTGTGGCTCTGCTGTTTCAACAGAAAGGAGTTCCGGTTCCACAGACAATCTATGGTGGTTGTCATCGTACTGTGTTGGATCTGAGTCTTTACTGGGGGAGTGTGTCATGATAGAGAAATATAGTTTCATATGGCCTCGCTGGAATACAGGCACACTGAACGTGAGCTGTTCAGGTAATGGAAACAATGTGTGTGTGTGTGTGTGTGTGTGTGCGTGCGTGCGTGCGTGCGTGCGTGCGTGCGTGCGTGCGTGAGAGAGGGAGAGAGAGAGATAGCACTAGCAGTATGGAGGGACTCCTCAATGCTTTTGAGGAAACTCTTGGGGAAGGATGATGTGGTTAAATCTCTCTCTCTCTCTCTCTCTCTCTCTCTCTCTCTCTCTCTCTCTCTCTCTCTCTCTCTCTCTCTCCAGAGTCTGTGAGGTTGGTGAATGGCACTGGTTTGTGTTCAGGCAGAGTGGAGGTGAAATCTAATCAGTCGTGGGTCGCAGTACATGAAGATGACTTTGACCGGCAGGATGCAGAGGTGGTCTGTAGGGAGCTTGGCTGTGGGGCTCCTTCAGTCCTCCAGGGGGCGCTCTATGGAGAAGCGGATGCTCCAATGTGGACCGAAGAGTTCCAGTGTGAAGGCAACGAGTCTGCTCTCCAGGACTGTTCAACCAACTCAACTAGAAACGCCTCCTCGTCTGACAAGGCTGTTAGTCTCACCTGCTCAGGTAAAAGACAAACTATGCTTTTGGTTTGCTATCATTTTATAATTACTTTCACTAATATTAACTTAGTTTGTACTGCTAACTGTATTGTCTATTTACAGTATCCAGTGATGTCAGGTTGGAGGAAGGAACCAGTAAGTGTATTGGCTTACTGGAGATCAAACACCAGGGAGAGTGGAGCCCTGTGAACTGCGGGTCTGACTGGAACCAGAAGTCATCATCTGTAGTGTGTAGACAGTTGGGGTGTGGCTCTGCTGTTTCAACAGAAAGACGTTCTGCTTCTACAAACCAAGCTGTATGGTGGATTACATCCTCCTGTGCTGGGTCTGAGACTTCACTGAGGGGGTGTATAATGAAGGAGATGATGATTAATTCCACTGACAGGCTGATGGTGATCTGTTCAGGTAACAATGACTTGATGTGGAACAGATACTCATAATATACTGATACTCTGTGAACAGATACCATTCTGTTACCCATGGAACAGAGACTCATATTCTATACTCTGAGAATAGATACTTGTGTTTTTATACTACTGTATACTATTCTGTATGAATAGAGGTCTGTTCGCCCTCCCGGCATTAAAACATTAAAACCTACGTTTTTAAATAATTGTAGTGAGTGAGTAAAAGTACAATATTTGGATCCGAGATTTAGTGGAGTAGAAGTAAAAGTACACTGCAAATTGGAAATACTCAAGCAAAGTAAAAACCTCAAAATTGTAGGCCTAATTACAGTACTTGTGTAAATGTACTTTGTTACTTTACACCACTCTTCATGTCATGTTAGCAATTTTAAACAGAGTTTAGGTCCTATTCTGCAGTGGCTGGCTCGCCTGGCTGGTAACTCTAAACTGTCTAACCATAAACGTATTTCTCATCTTATCCTCAGTAAAACAAATACAAATACAAGTACCGCCCCACCAAGTGGTCAGCGCGGTGAGCGTGACCGGTGGAAAAAGATTGGGTGAACAGACATGTTACCTTCTATATAGTGTCATGGTTTTATAAGTTTAGGACCAGAATAGTTATTGTACACTGTCTGTTCAGGGCCAGTGATGTTCATGATGAACAAACCAGTGATTTTTTAACTTTGGTTTAATCTCATTTATCTTGCTCTGTTTATAAAGCTGTTGTGTCAGCCAGTTGCCTGTATCTCGTTACAGGTCTGCTGTTTAAGCCAAACATCACCATCTCCATGAACGGGGTTTCCGAGGGCCAGCAGAAGGGGCTGCAGGTGTTCGAGGGCTCCAGTGTCGCCGTCACCTGCTCCGTCCGGCCACAGTACCCAGGAGGCTACTTCAACCTCACCACTGGATCCAACACGACACGCAACCACACCTTGCCAGCTGTAAATCACACTGCCAGCTTCCAGTTTCCTGCAGTAAACCACACTCACCAAGGGACCTACAGCTGCGTTTATTACATCAATGTTTTTTCA
Source organism: Nannobrachium achirus (assembly GCF_963921795.1). Lineage (NCBI taxonomy): Eukaryota > Metazoa > Chordata > Actinopteri > Myctophiformes > Myctophidae > Nannobrachium > Nannobrachium achirus. The sequence continues at coordinate 4,533,759 of NC_137826.1, read as the reverse complement.
CATGACTTCTTCTCTGAGAGCAAGTTTCTCTCTCTCACTGTCAGAGGTAACCTGGATGAAAGGGACTTTTCAAGTAATAATTTGAAATTCAGTTAAAAGGAAGACTTAAATCATATACCTAGTGTGAAGTTTATGAGTTAATTTCATTAAGCGTCCCGCAAAGCGTGGCCAATGTGACCCTGGGCGTACAACAAACTTTGGGCACTTTGTGCAAAGATGTAGGCCAGATTGGTTGTGTTCCAACATATCTCTCTCTCTCTCTCATACAGCTTCTCATCAACCATCTAACATTGTCAGAGTTGCAGTCGGACTGCTGTTGCTGCTGCTGTTGCTGTTATTCCGAATCCTCAATCATCTCTGGAAGGTATTGTATAGGTATTCAATGAAAGACTGCGATGTAAACTAGAACTGCACAGGCGTCACCAGGAATGCTGGTCCCTCATTGGCTGTTAATGATGACGTTGCCAGAAATGCTGGTCCCTGATTGGGCAAACACCCAGTCACCCACACACCTACCTACCTACATACACAGCCAAACACAGTACTTGCGCGCTCTGCTGTCGCAAGTATAACCCCCCTGGGGGTCCCCGAATTATTTTGGGGGGTCCCCAGATGATAAACTTAATGTGCAACATTATTTTCTCACTCAACAGTAAACAAACTAACAAAGTCTAAGTGTATAGACGGTATCTGCACATTTCTAAAGTAACTCTAAAATGACAAATTAAACATTGGCCAAATTGTCAAATATTACAACGCATCACAACGCAGAAGCATGTTATACAAATTGAAATGACTCTTAGTGCTCGTCAGGGTGGGGGGTCGGTCCTCAGTTAAAATATGATTATTTTGGGGGTCGCGGCCTGAAAAGGTTGAGAACCACTGTGTTAAAGGACCTACACCATGAATTTTCACTTTTTCTATTTTAAAACCTTTTTTTGGGGTCCCACTGGCACCTTCTATCCTCACAAAGTCCTATTTCTGTACATTGTGTCTTTCTCTGGTTTTGGGAAGACAGAGATGAAAAGCTTTCCACGGGTTCTCAGAACAGTGCTGTTCTGAGAGTTGACGCATGTGACGTCACACGCGTTTCCCGTTTTTTTTCAGAGTCAAAAACATTTTTTTTTCAAAAAGAATTTTTTTTTTCAAAACTTTTTTTTTCAACTTTTTTTTTCAAAAAAAGATTTTTTTCAATTTTTTTTTCAAAAACTGTCAAAAAGTCAAAAAAAAATTCAAAATATTTTTTTTTTCAAAAAAATTTTTTTCAAAATTTTTTTTTTCAAAACTTTTTTTTTCAAAAAACTTCTTTTTTTTTCAAAAAACTTCTTTTTTTTCTGGAAAAACCCCACTAGATGCGCCCCTGAGCAAACAGAGGCCGTTTTGGTATTGCAGCTGGAGAGCCTCATTATAGTAGAGCTAGAACAAACAAAAAGAATGGTCAGAGTGTTTGTTGAGGGTTAAAACCTGTCTAAGACTCAATTTTGAGCATATATTTATACAAAAAATATAGTTTTAAAAGCATGGTGTAGGCCCTTTAAGATAGGTTGAACCAGTGAGTTAATAACGCTGGCTGCTGCTGTGTTTCTCCAGGGCGCCAGAAGGCAGAGTGCAGGAGAGGAGGACGCTGAGGATTATTATGAGGTTGTTGCGGGAGTGGAGTACAATGAAGATGATTATGAGGTTGTTCCTTAATTCCAGTGCTGACTGCTGACAGCCAGACGGGTTGAAACTGGCAGGAGTCAACCAGAAAAACAGAGCTGTAACTCACCACACCGACAATAGCCGATCTATATATATATATATATATATATATATATATATATATATATATATATATGAGGTACTGCAACAGTAAACTGCAGTTTAGCAGCTCTAGTTTGTATTTATTTACTTGCGTTTGTCCTTCCACCTCATGTATATAGATTTATGAGTGACTTATCTGTTTTGAACTTGAAGTGAAAGTTGGTATGGTTAGACCTGAATGTTGTTTCTTAATTTCTGTACAAAAATCTGACAACAGTGCTAAATATTTGCATTTTCATTGTATTGTAAAATAACGTTTTATTGATTATTTCTATACATCTTTGTACCCTCAGAAACAAATAATAAAGATGAAACTCCTCCCGGAAAAAGTGTTCTCTCTCCTGAATGTTTTGTCTGTCACTGTGCAGTACAGGAAGTCATTGGTTACCATGAACAAAAACTAATCCAACAGGTTTCTCCTTATCCCCGACACAAACCCCCGCACCATGGGCGACCGGGCCTTCTCAGTGGCGTAAGTTCAGAAAAAGCTAAGGTATGGCAACATGACTGGTGTCTTGCATGCGCGCAAGTTGCCATACCTTAGCAACAGGTATGATACATTTATTTTAAGAATTACATTTCCCTCCGTTTCTACGGTTTCTTGGGCTGGATATGGCAGCCTGGAACGGTTGTTCAAGTGCAGCTAAACTTGGCATGTTAGTAAACGTGCCACAATTAACAATACTGCATTGCACCTGTGCAGCTGACCTGCGGGACATTTTGTCAAGATGGGGAAGATACAAGTGTGGAGAATATAATTATAATACCTTTGTTAAATTTTGCATTTGTAGTTATTTTACTGTAATTTAACAACATAATAGCCACTGTAATTTAACAAAATAATAGCCAGCACAGATAGACAAAGACACATTCATGAATTTATATTAAGATACTTTTATTTTCCCCCCTGGACCCAGGGTATGGCAGCTGCATACCCCTGCCATACCCAATTGAATAACATGTATATTATTATTATGTAGGCCTATAGTTTTCAATATTTTCACAACAACATAGCAGGCGAGCATTTCCAACAACAAACGCTCACACTGAGTTAATACTCTCCACTCTGTTGGATTATATTCTGTTCCTTTCAATGTTACAAAGCAATCACTACTATTTATGGTGGTTATCAAACATTATGATGGCAAGGACCCCCAAATCGATATTTTATTTATACATTTATTTCAGACTATTTTGTGCCGGGGCGGGAACCCCCATTTTATGTGTATACATATTGCACCATATTGGCTAGCTCAACAGTAATCATCACGCAGGTTAAAAACAATTCCTGTCATCTTTGTAGCCTATGGCCGCGTTTCGAAAAAAACATTTTAGGGCACCCCTGTAAATAACCTTTTCCATCCACGGCACCACTGGCCCTGAATTACATTGTTATTACTTTACAGAACCTTATGTTTATGTCATATTATGTTATGTAAATATGCATATATCTTTCCCCTTTAAGGAACGAGAAACCTCGGCTCTTTATTTGTTTTATCAGAATTCAGAATGTGAAAAGAAATCTAAAAATCACACCCGTGTGAAGTGGAGCTGTGTGTGTGTGTGTGTGTGTGTGTGTGTGTGTGTGTGTGTGTGTGTGTGTGTGTGTGTTTGTGTGTGTGTGTGTGTGTGTGTGTGTGGATCATGTGTACCGATTTTTGTGACATTTGAAGAAAATATGTAGGAAAAGGAGCAAAAAGTGTGTTTTGGAGAAAATTCAAGATGGCGGAAAATCTATCATGGCGCAAATGGGCGTGGCCTATATGGGGAGATGCGTCATGACCCAAGGAATCCAGGGAAAAAATATTTTTAATTTTCCGACCTACGGTTCAAGAGTTACAGGCCAAAACGTAAAGTGGGGTGTTATGGCGCCACCATGCGGCCAAATGACACAATTATTTTTTATTTAATCCTTGAAATCATTATGAACCTCCTCTCCAAGTCTTGAAACTCTAGCCCCTATGGTTTGCGAGAGACAAATAATTGAATGTGAGTTTTTGCGATTCCCATTATAAGTCAATGGGGAAAATTAATTCACTAATAAATTAATATCAATTAAACTATAGAACCTTTCTCTTAGAAAAGTAATAGCCCACGATTCCCGAGTAAGCCGGTCGATTTGACATATGGCGCGAGTGTGTGGTGGCAAAACTGTGGGACTAGTGGCGTGCCGAAGTTTAGGAAGTTCAGGCTACATACACACACACAGACAGACAGACAGACACACACACACACACACAGACCCACACAGCCACGTATAGGGAGCCTGTGCTTCACACAGCTCCAAAAAGTAGGAATGGTTTCTAAAATGTAGGAGTGGTTTTCTGCAGTTGTATAAGCCACCTCACGCCGAACTAATGGTACGCCGAGAGCAAATATGTAATGAGTGGCGCCAAATATTCATTTTCTACCCAGAAACTGGAAGAACACAGAAATAGCTACAGAGACAGCAGAAAGCTCTGAATCCTATGGGCAAACTGAACCATATCATTACTCCCTATCACAGTTATAGTTATATACTGTATTATATTTATATCAATGAGTGACTCATTGATATAATATATATTTATAGAAAAAGTGATTTTGGGTTTCATGAGTGTCACGAGAAAAACGTATCTGAATATCGGTTTCCAATAGGACAAATTGAAAACAACTGCCTCGATGTATTGAGTGAAAAAAAGAAGAAAAAAATTAAGTAAGAATTATAGGTGAGGATAATTTTAATTTAGATTCATTGAATGTGCAGGGCATATAAAACATACATCAATTACGCGTATCTATATACATTAGTTCAAGTAAAATTGTGCAACTATAGCTCAGACAGAATTTCTACAGACTGAATGCCGTTTTTATTTATTTTTATTTCATTTTAGTTTTTTGTCATTATGTACAGTATACATACATACTGTACATAATATACACACGGCTAATCTTGCAAACCACTACACAATTCAGGTATGCGGCCAGGTGCAAGTCTGGCTCAGGGAGGAGGACGCCCCTGCCATGCAAAGTCCAGGGTCACTCCCAGCTGAGGACCCTGCAGCTGGGGCTTAGGCACCATCAGAGGTGCACCAGGCAGAGCTGCGCTGCAGGTACCAACATCTATCCGTCTGTCAACAACCATAACCCCAGTGCCAGATGTCTTGTGCATGCTGTCAGGCCAAGGAAGTTCATCCCTATTTCTCACATGTTGAGATTTTTAAGCGGTGCTCCTGAAAGGAGCTGTGGCCTACATCTTGGCACAAAGAGCTCAAAGTTTGTTGTCCGGGCTGTGAAGTGTGGCCTACATGTTGGCACAAAGCGCTCAAAGTTTGGGGAAATCTCGCTTTTGCGAACGCCCATCATTTCGACCGGAGGGTTAGCGACTCACTCCACGGAGGGTGAGGGTTAGAGTCGGGTGTCGAAAAGATGACACGTAGTAACAGTGACAAGCTCCCCAAAGTTTGTTGTATGCCAAGGGTCCTATTGGCCAAGCTTTGCAGGATGCGCTGTGATTGGCTATCGGGGCGCTTGATGAAATTAACTCATAAATAGCACCGCTCACTTCACACTAGCTAGTTGATTTCTTTTTTGTTTTGTCTTGAATATGTTCTTTGTGTGAATTCATGATCACTGATTAACCGGCCCCTCCAATACCGACTTCATCAAAATTACGTTGCAGATTCACAAGGCAGCCACACCGTCATTAGGCCCTGCTTTTGTACTACAGCTTGAAGGTAGCAGTTTTCTGAGACATTGCGTTGTAAATGAAGGTGTTGTTGAAAGGCACAAACTGGTGAGTAATGATCTTGATCGCCTCTTGAGCAGCTGAGCCTCCCAGAAACGCTGCGACGGTGTGTGGCTCGGCGCCACCACAGCGACAGACCTCGTGGATGTAATCGTCTTTGATGTCGACGTTCAGGCTGTACTCCTGCAGCAGACTGTTCAAACACAGCTTCAGCTTGCTGATGTCCTCGTCCACTTGGTAGTTGTGAACCCCTGGGACACGGGAATGCTGCTGAAAGAAGCCATTGACAGAGCGCAGCAGGAGGTAGAAGACCATCTCACAGTCTGGATCAGCCATTATACAATTGGTTATTTGGTCTTTATTGGCTGAATCCACGCTGTATTCCTCGGCTAGAGACCTGCAACGCACCACCCTCAGGAAGGCTGCATTTTTACAAAACAGTTTGATGTCCTTTTCAGAGATGCTCTCCGGCGGCTTTCCTACAGATTGCAAGATACATTTGACATGCTTAGACACAGCAGTAGCGTCCTGCAGGGCCTTCTCCCTGTAAACGTTCTGAAGGTTGATGAACTTTTGGGAGTCTGCAATCATGTCTGGAATGGTCCCTCGCACTGGCAGGTTCCCGGCGCCTTCGTTCTGCATGAACTCCTTGACAGCTCGCAGCATCACCCAGAAGGATGGGGTCTGTGCTGTGATGTTATTACACTGCTTACTGTTCAGGAGTTCATGCACTTTAGGATCGATCGTGACAGGGTTTACAGCTGTGTTGACATTCTTAATAGCCTCCTCATAGTTTCCTTCAATTTCAGGGACACCGTTCTCTTTCTTCAAAATCCCATCCCGAATCAGCTGTCTGAAGTCCTCCTTTTCTTTAGGTGTCGATGGTGGTTGGCGATTGTGCTCAGTGAGCCACTCCTCCAAGTATTTTGCAACAATAATAACCCATGGTGTGTGACTATGATCCTTCTTCTTCTTCAGGTCAAAGGATTGGATGTGTTTCTTTAAATCGGCAAATGGCTGGACTAAACGCAGATCTTCCAAGGCATTGTCCGGGTGAGACTCAACCACTGTGTGCTCTTGCACCACCAGTCTCATGTAGCCGATTAGTCCGAAAGTTCTGCAAGCTAGAAAAGGCACACGCTTGTTCCATAGAACAGAGCCGAGCCTCAGGCACGTGCCCTCTGGCAACTGAACACCAATAACCAGGGTGAACCTGTTGAAAAACTCTGGGTCATTGTCCAGGAGCTTATCTGGAGTATCCTCTACGAAAGTTCCGGTAACGTCGCTGTTCAGCTCTTGCAACAGCTCAGTGGTAGCCCGTGCTCTGTTCTTCCCTATACAGCTGTGGCTGAGAAAGAAGTTATTCCCAACATCTTCTCCAGCGACTGCGTGTCCATCGACGATGGTGAAAGCACCAATGCCTGGCAGAACAAGATTCTTAAGTATCTCCGTCCCGGTTGCTGTAGCGTTTATGAGACACACATGTGCATTCTCAAGAGCCTCTTGACCATGGTCACCCCACAGTCTCAGTTGTCTGTCGTACTTCTGTTCCTTTGATGCTTTGGAGGCCGCCATGGTGATCTCTACAGGAAGGCTGTTCGTCCAGCATACACTTTAAGTATCCAGTCCTTCCACCAAGACGTGATGTAGTTCTGGCATTCAGCCAATCAGTTAATAACATGATGTGAGGTCAGAACGTAATAACCATATGTGGCTTTGCCAGGAGGAAAAACATATAATTGAGCGGTGCTCCTGGAAGGAGCTAAGCTCCAACATCTGGCTTTGTCCGGGACACGAAGCATGGCCTACATCTGGCCTACATCTTGGTACAAAGCGCTCAAAGTTTGTTGTACACACAGGGTCACGTTGGCCAAGCTTTGCGGGACGCGGGTACTATGGGCAGTACAAAAAGTACACATCCAAATTTTGTTCACAGGTGTAGAATACATAGCGTTATACCATTTATATTACCATAATATAAATGTAAGACAGAATTCTTTAAACCAATTATTTTATATACTTAATAATCATGGTATTTTCTTTTTTTCCCCAAAATCTCAAAAAGTATAACAATTTGTAACGAGAATAATACAAGCAGAGATAACTGTATAAAGCTGAACAAGTTGAGGTTTTAACTGTTTGTATCTCAAAAGATAATAATGTGGATGGCAGCAAAATAAACAAGAATGCTGGTCCCTGATTGGCTACGTAAACACAAACAGATATGCCACTGAATTCAGTAATTGCGCACTCTGCTGATGCAAGTAATGATAAGACAAAGTATGGACTAGTTTTAAGTGCCAAAACATATGATGGCAGTAATAATAGGCCTATATGATATATGGTAAGACAAAATTAATTTCCCATAGAAACGCACTTTCTTTTCCCCAAAAATCTCATAAAGTATAACAATTGGTAACAAGAAAAATACAAGTGTGTAAAACTGTGTAAAGCTCAAACACAAAAGACTAGTTTTAGGTGCCAAAAAATGCTAAAGCGAGCCCACAACTAACTCATAAATAGCACTTCACGGGACACAGGACAAGGCCAGGTGTAGCAGCCATATATGGAGATCCATGATCATCAATATGACGTCATAGACTGGCCACCAAGAACTATGATTATGTTATCCACAGTCATGCAGGTGATTTTAAAGGGAGCATCCGTCCAGGCCACTAAACCTCAGAAGGACAAGGCATTAGCAATGTCCAGCACAGAGAAGAAAGCCATGCCTGTCCCCTGGGTGGAGAAATACAGGCCAAAGTGTGTGGACGAAGTGACGTTTCAGGAAGAGGTGATAGCAGTACTGAGGAAGGCACTGGAAGGGGCAGATCTCCCAAACCTGCTTCTCTATGGCCCACCTGGAACAGGGAAGACCTCTACCATCCTAGCAGCTGCCAGAGAACTCTACGGTCCAGAGCTTTACAGGCAGAGGGTGCTGGAGTTGAATGCCTCTGATGAACGAGGGATCCAGGTGATCAGAGAGAAGGTCAAGAACTTTGCTCGGCTCACCGTGGCTGGGAAACGCACGGATGGCAAGCCATGCCCGCCTTTCAAGATCATCATCCTGGACGAGGCCGACTCCATGACGGCCCCCGCCCAGGCCGCTCTCAGACGAACCATGGAGAAGGAGTCTCGTACCACACGCTTCTGCCTCGTCTGTAACTATGTGAGCAGGATCATTGAGCCGCTGACCTCCAGATGTTCCAAGTTCCGCTTTAAGCCTCTGGCCGATAAGATCCAAAAAGAGCGCCTGATGGATATCTGTCAGAAGGAGAACCTTAAATGCTCTGGGGAGGCTATAGCGGCGCTGGTGAAAGTGTCGGAAGGTGACCTACGAAAGGCAATCACCTTCCTCCAGAGTGCGGCTCGTCTCAACATGGACAAGGAGATCACAGAGAGAGCCGTTATCGAGATAGCCGGGGTAGTCCCTCCTAAGATGATTGACAATTTGTTACAGATCTGTTACAGGGGAACGTTTGAGAATCTCGAGGTTGCTGTGCGGAATACAGTGGATGAAGGCTATGCAGCCACTCAAATCCTGGGTCAGCTCCATGAGACAGTCATAGGTCAAGACCTGAATGACAAGCAGAAGTCAGCCATCACAGAAAAGATGGCGGTGGTTGATAAGTGCCTAGTAGATGGAGCAGATGAGTACCTGCAGATATTGAGCCTTTGTTCTGTCATCATGCAGCAAGCCTCCCAGAACACCTAATACTCGCCTGTCGAGACCAAACAAACATCACCTTTCCTAGCGTATACCTCTGAAGACCTCCAGACATTGGGCCTATTATGAAAAACCTCTTTAATTCCATCATAAACAATACTGTGTTACTTACTTATCTAGAAGTATGCACATTATTTGTAAAATGTAAACAGTATAAACAGTGCAGCCACAGTCCTCAACTGGAACCACAAGCTGCAAAGCTTCTCTAGTCAGAAGCATCTGTTAGTTTCTTAAAGCAGTGCTTTCCAGATTTGGTTTACCCAAGCCTATTTTGGGATTTTGAACTGTAGCCTATTAATTCATTTATCCTGAAAAAGAGAAACTACATGCACATCCCAAACTCAAAGTTGGTCCGGTGCTGTGCGACGATTAGTACAAAATAAAAATAAAATAAATGATTGCACACCGAGAGCTCCAATATGACAGATGTCTCATTGCTCAATTGAAAGGAAGGGATGTGTACATTTTCTTCATAATATACTTTGTGCGTGTTTTCAGCGAGTCCACGCAGTTCCTGCAGGAACTGCTTTTCTAGTTCTTGTTAATTTTCTTGTTATTAGTGTCAGTGCAGAGGTATTCTATACTGTCAGACTGAGGTGTTAAGCTCGAAACGTCACAGCACCTTTTGGTGCAATGAGACATCTGTCATATTGGAGCCCTCAGTGTGCGAGCGTTTATTTTCCATTTATTTTCGTAATAATCGTGCTCAGCACCGGACCAACTTTGAGTTTGGGATGTGCATGTAGTTTTTCTTTTTCATGAGAAATGAATTGATATAGGCTACAGTTCAAAATACCCATTTTATACCTCTGCAGGCTTATACCTCTAGTACCACAGCGAGGGCCGGGGTGTCTTGACTTGACTTGATGATCACAGGGTTGTTGGAAAAAGGTAGACTTTTCTCCACATACAGTAGACTTTACAGTAGACGATTTAATGAGAAAGAGAAAAAGGCTGCTGCTGCCGCTCAGAAGAATGTTGGGTTGGATTCGGACTCAACTTTTCAGGTCAGAATAAAGCTAGCTAGTATCCTGACAACATGCACCGATGTGATGACATATCACGGATGTAATAGATGACTGACAACATAGACTGGCCTTCAAGTACTATGCCCATTCCACCCGTGCAACTGCGCAACTGAGTTGTATATTTGTATATTCTGTTTGGAGACATAGATAATGCACCAATCACAATGCAGGCTTGGACATACAGTAACTGTGGCATCATTCATCGCCAGCATAAAAGGGAGAGATTTGTTGTTGATGGAGATAGGAACTGGAGGTCTAGTTGAACTCTTCCGAGCTCCTGAATAGGCCTTAACTACTCACTTGATTGTGTTTTGTGTAGGGTTATTGGAAGGAGGCGTGGCCTAACCCAGAGCATAACCAAACATGACGGTCCCCTCCCTCGACATCTCCAATCTGTTGGAGAAAATGACCTCAAGTGACAAGGACTTCAGGTTCATGGCAACCAATGACCTGATCTCCGAGCTGCAGAAGGATTCAGTCAGACTGGACGACGACAATGAGAAGAAAGTGGTGGATATGATTCTGGCATTGTTGGAGGATAACAATGGAGAGGTTCAAAACCTGGCTATAAAATGCCTGGGCCCTCTGGTGAGCAAGGTCAATGAGTGCCATGTTGAGACCATCATGGACACACTGTGGACCAACACATTGTCCGATAAAGAGCAGCTACAAGACATCTCGTCCTTTGGACTTAGGACTGTTATAGGAGAACTTCCTCCTGCTTCAAGTGGCTCCTCAGCGCTATCAGCCAGAGTTTGTAAGAAGATAACTGGTAAACTGACAGGTGCTATCACCAATCAGGAAGATGTGTCCGTTCAGCAGAAGGCACTTGACATCATGGCCGACATGCTCTGCAGACAGGGAGGATTGTTGGTGGCTTTTCATCCCTCAATCCTGAGTTGTCTGCTTCCCCTGCTCACTTCTCCTCGCCTGGCTGTCAGAAAGAGGACCATCACAGCCCTCGGCCACCTTGCAATGTCATGTGGGAACAAGGTGTTCACTGGCCTAATTGAGCACCTGCTGTCTGAACTGGGATGTGCACAGGGCACACAGAACATGTCAACTACCAGAACATACATCCAGTGCATGGCTGGTATCAGCAGACAGGCTGGACACCGCATAGGCAGATATCTGGAGAAGATCATTCCGTTGGTGGTGAAGTTATGTAAAGTCGACGATGATGAACTGAGAGAGTACTGCATCCTGGCCTTTGAGTCCTTCGTTACTAAGTGTCCTAAGAAGGTTCGGCCTCACATTCCCACGGTCATCGAACTGTGTCTGCTTTACCTGACCTACGACCCAAACTGGAACTATTACGAAGACGAGGATGACAACACTATGGAAACAAAACAGGATGATGAAGACTATCAAGGTAGTGATGAAGAATACAGTGATGATGACATCAGTTGGAAGGTGCGTAGTGCATCGGCTAAGTGTCTGGACGGTGTCGTCTCAACCAGACATGAGATGCTGCAGGACTTCTATCGCTCCGTCTCTCCTGCACTCATCTCCTGCTTCAAGGAGAGAGAGGAGAATGTGAAGGCAGATGTGTTCCATGCGTATACCTCCCTACTGACACAAACTGGAAAGGCTCAGGAGTGGATGTCGGATCTAGACACTATGGATCAGGGAGATACACCTCTAACCCTGTTACAGAGTCAGGTTCCTATGATAGTGAAAGCTCTTCATAAGCAGTTAAAAGAGAAAAGTGTTAAAACGAGACACTGTTGTTTCAACTTGTTGACTGAACTGGTGAAGGTTTTGCCTGATGCCGTGGTCCAACACGTATCAGTACTAATACCAGGTATAGTCTTCAGTCTGAATGATAAGCAGTCCAGCAGTTCCAACCTGAAGATCGAAGCATTGTCGTGTTTGCATGGCATCCTTTACTCCCAGCCCCCCCACACCTTCCACCCACACATCTCACACATCTGCAAAGATCTCATCCCAGCCGTAGTGGCCTGCATGGGCGACCCCTTCTATAAGATCACCTCTGAAGCCCTGTTGGTCACACAGCAGCTGGTCAAGGTGATCAGACCTCTGGATAAAATAAAAAGTCAATCTAGTCAATCAAAGGACTCTGAGAGTTTTGACCCCTCCCCTTACATTAAGGACTTGTTCAGTTGTACAATTAGGCGCCTGCGAGCCATTGACATTCACCAGGAGGTTAATGAACGAGCCATTTCCTGTATGGGCCAAATCATCTGTAACCTGGGAGACCGTTTGCCTACTGAACTCCCTGGAACACTGATCATCTTCCTGGAAAGACTCAAGAATAACAAAGTTGCACAACTCACTACTGTTAGGGTGTTGACTCTGATAGCACACTCTCCTCTGAACATTGACTTGGGTCCGGTTCTTTGTGAAGCTGTTCCCATCCTTGCCTCATTTCTTTCCAATATCCAGAGAGATTTCAAACTCGATACATTAGATGCATTGGACATATTGATGAGGAAATATAGCTCCTCTGTGACTCCAGACATGATAGATACAGTATTGGCTGAACTTCCATTTCTCATATCAGAGAATGACATGAACGTGTCTCAGGCAGTGTTGAAATTCCTGTCCACATTGGTGCAGACACACCCCTCCTCTCTGGCTAAGCTCAGCGAAGGAAACATCCTCAACCAGCTCATGTTACTGGTCCAATCCCCACTGCTGCAAGGAGGAGCACTGACAGCCATGTTGAAGTTCTACCAGGCTCTGGTGTGTACAAATACAACAGGTTTGCGTTTCATGGACCTGATGAAGATGCTAACAGGACCTGTCTACTCTAAATTGTCACTGTCTCACAAACAGGCCTACGCTACCATCGCTAAATGTGTGGCAGCACTCACCAGAGTCTGTCCCAACGAAGTACCTGCTGTAGTGGAACAGTTCATAAAGGATGTGAATAACAGTCGCTCCACAGATTCTATTAGAATGTTAGCTTTGCTCTCATTGGGTGAAGTTGGACATCATGTGGACCTCAGCATTGAACTCAAGACTGTCATCGATGATGCTTTCTCCTCCACTTGTGAAGAGGTGAAGTCCGCAGCGTCCTATGCTTTGGGTTTGATCGCTGTTCGCAACCTTCCAGAGTACCTCCCTTTTATCCTTTCAGAGATCTCCTCTCAGCCTAAAAGACAGTATCTGCTACTGCAGTCTCTAAAGGAGATTATAGGCTCAGCTTCGGTTCCAGGTCTGAAGCCCTATATAGAGTCAGTGTGGTCTCTTCTGCTGAATCACCCTGAGTGTCAGGAAGAAGGAACCAGACGAATTGTTGCTGAATGTCTGGGAAAGTTAACTCTGTTAGACCCTGGGCGTCTACTGCCAAGGCTGAAGTGCTATCTACTGTCAAATTCGTCTTATGCCAGGAGCTCTGTGGTAGCAGCTGTCAAGTTCACCATCTCAGCTCATCCTCAGGCCATTGACCCTCTACTGAAGAACTGCATAGGCGACTTCCTGAAGACTCTAGAAGACCCAGACCTGAATGTTCGGCGCATCGCCTTGGCAACATTCAACTCAGTAGCTCATAATAAGCCCAGTCTGATCCGAGAGCTGCTGGATTCAGTTTTACCACTTCTTTATAATGAAACCAAAGTCAGGAAAGAACTCATCAGAGAGGTACAGATGGGACTATACAGACAAACAGTGGACGATGGTTTTGATATGAGGAAAGCAGCATTTGAGTGCATGTCCACTCTGTTGGAAAGATGTCACGACAAACTGGACATCTTCACCTTCCTCAACCATTTAGAGGACGGACTCAAAGACCACCATGACATCAAGATGTTGACGTTTCTCATGCTGACTCGTCTCTCGTCTCTGTATCCAAGCGCCATCACCCAGAGACTGGACAAACTGGTAGCACCTCTACAAGCTACCTGCTATGCCAATGTGAAGGCTGGCTCAGCAAAGCAAGATTTTGAGAAACAGCATGAGCTGAAGCGCAGTGCGATGCAAGCTGTTGTTTCTCTACTCGCCATCCCGGAAGTAAAGAACTCTCCTCTGATGTCAGAGTTCCAGTCTCAGATCCTGTCAGATAAGAAACTCGCTGCAATCTTTAACTCTGTCCTCCAGAGACTCCAGTGCAGCCAACATGGCAACATGGTGTCCATGGACACATAAGAATGAAGAAGAAGAACTAGTTTTTGCTTTAGCTTTTGCACTTTGAGTACTTCAGTTGTCTTTGAATTAGTAAAGGTTTGCCTAAAGTTATATTCTGATAAATTCTTTGAAACACTCATTCATTCATGTAGGGGTGTTTGGACCTTTTGTTTGGTTTATTCACTTTGTTTATCCCTGTTTTTCTTAGTTGCCTATACAACCTGGGTAATTTAGTCAGAAAAGGTTTACAAAAAGCAGGTTCTCTTTGCTGGCAAAAACATTAACACACTAAGTTGTATTACTATGCACCATGACATATGGTATTACACTGTAATACAATGTTCACACATAGAATACTCCATTTTCACGCTATTACACTGTAAACCTAGCCTCGTACTGTAAACCCAGTGTGCACTATGACGTTGTATTAAACTGTATGTAATACAACGTTAACACAAATAATACTTTATTGTTGTTTAAAAGTTAATGGTTATTTAAATTATATATTTTTTATGGTTAATTTTGTAATTTGGATTACCCTGTGAGTATACAACAAATTAAGTTACTTTATATTATTAAAACTCAGGGATATAATAAACTCACCACAAGGGGGTAAAAGGGGAAGTTTACACAAGGAACTCTTTTTGAGTTACAAAGCATTTATTTTTGTTTGGCTCAGTGGATGCCCTGAAGTTGGTATTTTTTAGAATATTATTGAGATCCATGTGATGACATTTGCCTTCCAACTGCTCTGTTGTCTCCCCAGTAAGAGGAAGAGGAACAAGCCAATGCATTATTGCTATTTATCAGGCACTGAGCAGACAATTGAATCAATGTCTCATCAAGGACTCAGGAAGAATCTATAAATCCAGGAATTCATGTTTCCCAATCTGATTTGCAGATTGATTTAAGCACTTGACAATATGGTCATCCCTAAGATTTCAGCGTGCATGTCTATGTGCAAGTACATAGCCAAATGGAGATCCCCGATGTCATCAATGTGACATCAGATACTATCTGGGACTGGTCTAAGATAGCAGTACTTAGACTGGTCTCCAAGTATTATTGTGATAATGGGCGCAGGCCGCGCAGTACTAAGTACTCTGGCAACAGGTACAACAGGTATTGCAAAACCAGAGGGCCATGCATTCCATATGGGCATCGTTCCCAGTTTGATAAAATATGAAAATATCTTGCTGGAGTCCTTCCTTATATTATTATTACTACTTGCGCAAGTACCGTGTTTGGCATTTCTGTCGTGTATCAATGAGGCACCAGCATTCTTGGTGATGTCACCTACAACAAGTGCGACCTGCTATAAATAATAAGGCGTGCTTTGCTGGCGCACAAGTAGGCACCTCGAGAGTGCAGTCTTGTTTAGGCCTATTTGAATTGAAGTTCAAACAGCCAAATAAACAAAAATCACACAGTGTGAAGAGAGCGGTGCTGTTTATCAGTTAACTTCACTTGGCCAATGTGACCCTGCATGGGCGTACATACGGACAAAGACAGATGTTGGAGCTTAGCTCCTTCCAGG
Source organism: Nannobrachium achirus (assembly GCF_963921795.1). NCBI lineage: Eukaryota > Metazoa > Chordata > Actinopteri > Myctophiformes > Myctophidae > Nannobrachium > Nannobrachium achirus. Next base: position 4,517,848 of record NC_137826.1, on the reverse strand, counting down.
AGCACCGCTCAAAAACGCATATTAACAAAAAACAAAAAAGAAAAAAATACATATTACAATGTGTTTTATATCTGTTACCACAGCACACAGCGGAATCCAAGCTGTGTGCAGTGTGCTGATTGCCAAAAAGCAACCATTTGGCAAAGATATTTGATGTACAGACATCTGGGGAACTCCCGTCAATAATATATATAATATATATATAGGGGTTAAGTATACACAGATGAGTGAACAGTCAAGCTCATCACCAAAGCTTGATTGTTGTCAACACCTCGATTTCGAACTGTTCTGGGTTCAAATGCTTGTGACAACACGGTCCTCACAGTTCATGTTGGATTGGAGGTGGCAAAACTCCACTGCTCTGAGCTGTCTACTCATGTCTGTGAGCAAACTCTGGGACAGATATAGTTTCACATTTAGTCTCACAGTTGGTACTAAAACCCTTTATTCTGACTGAAACGTACCTGACTTGCAACTGGTCTGCTGTTCTTTCCTTCTACACCGAACCACCTCGCCAGATCAACAAGCTCACAGCACGTCCCGCTGCGACCCATTGTGAGCTTGTACTGTAGATCGCCTATTTCTGGCTTTTGTTCCCCCAGAATATTGGTTAAAATTGAAACTGAAACTATAGAGGAGCATTAAGAGGGTATTTGTCCATCTTCTCTTTGATTCCAAAAGGTCAGATTGATTAATATAATTGCAACTGAATCAGTTGGAATCCAGAATCCAGAAATAAGCTTGACTCATTTTGATGGTATGTCTGAAGATGGGAATTGTGGGTTCCTTTACTTAAATGTCACCACAGCATTCGATGGTTTCTTTAGGGTCTAATCATCATCGTCACCGTCTTGTTCTCATCATCTGTGCTTCTCGTCACCTCTATTGCCTAACCCTTCCGGATGCCAGTTGCTGTTTGCTAGAACTCCAGCCATTGAGTTCTAGTGGCTGGTGGGGACATGTCCATTTGTGTTGTTAATGGCCTGTTGGAGCTTCTCTTCTTTTGTCTTTCTGCTGTGGCAAAGGGTTCTCTTCTCCATGAAACTGGTCAGGAAGTCTTCTATTTCTGTACGTCCTTTTAGGAAGATCTCAGCCATCCCCTCCGCTTCTTCCTCTGCCTGGTGGGCTGCCACCTGCAAACGTGCCCGCAGAGCACTCAGACTGCAACTCTCACTCAACTCATGCTGCCTCTGCATCTTGGTCTCAAAGGCTGACTTCCTCTGGGCCAGCAGCTGGTACTTGTCATGGAGTCCCTGCCTCTTCCGCTCCAACAGTGGTTCCATCTGAAAGTTCTCCTTGGCCATGTCCCGATTGCTGGCAAAAAGCTCTTCTCTATCACTGGTCACCTTTTTGAGCTGTGGCAGGCTCACCAAGAAGTCCAGCAAAACATCCTCCTGCTCATACATGTCTTTCAACTGGGACACACTTAATTCAGAGAGTTCAGGAAAATACTCTGGAATCTCTGGCATCTTGTACAAATGGGCCTTTAGCCCAGCCTGTGAGTTTACAGTGGGCACAGATGGTGGTAGGTTAGTTATCAAACCATATGGCGCTGGCGCTGCTCTAGGGGGGCCATGCATGGTATCCATACCGGGTTGAGGCATCAGAGCCGAGACTGGCACCGGTGCCTGACTGGGCCATACGGTGCCAGCCCCGTAGTGGAATCCATGTGTTGGGTATGGTGCTGGTAAACGCTGACAAAGGTCAGAAGGGCCGAAACACGTTCGTTTGTTTGACTGCTGAGGTGATTTATTAAAAGAATCATGTGTGCGGATATTGCCTTTTTTGATTGGGTACGGTGCCATTCCAGATGGTTTGTACATACTGTATGGGAAGCCAGAGTGGCCATTAGATCTCAGAGCAGGAGGGCTCTTCCACAATTCATCCAACAGACTCTGAGTGACTTTGCCCAAGTCAGAGTGCATCCCAAAATTTGTGACGAGAGGGCTTGTGATCACGGTGCCATTGGTGTTGTCCACTAGATGATGGCCAACAGGCGGGTGGACGCTGACGACTGGCTTCTCCTGGGGGAACTGGGGAGGGAGCAGGACGCCGAGACTTGCGGCCGAGTTCCCGACTGTGAACGGTATCATGTACTCCACATCCTTCTGGATCTCTGCTAGGTTGGGGTGAGCGGCCTTGAGAGAGTCGATTTGCCGCTGTCGTAGTTGCTGGAGGCTACTGAGAGGTGGTGGGAGAGGTCCGGAGCCTTTGGACGCTAAGGGGGAAAGCCAGTTCATCCTCTTCAGGCACACCCACTGGGACAACTTCTCGGGGGTTGGGGACAAAAGTGGCTAAACTAGAATATATTGCTCCTGAAGAGACAGTGTGGGCTTACTGTGATGTCATGTTGACCTCTAAGTGCTGACGACATCAAAATGACATTATATTTCAAGAAATATAAAACATTATTTACATTTTAAACTTTTAATATAATAATAATATAATTACTGAATACACTTCGCATTGTGTACTTTTTTGCCAGACCCATGAAATGGGTAGGCCTACATAAGCAAATGTCGGTCTGTCTGTCCGGGTTTTCTATATAAAGGGTATATATGATGATGACATGATGATGACATGCCTACAAAAGGCATGATGTCATAAATGATGATGACAGACAGGGGGTCTGGCACAACCAGGTTGACCTGGTCTAGTTTTTTAGCAGCTTGCAAAGCTGGTCAATAGATTGACAGACGATTATGTCATCAAAATGATGAACGTCATATTGTAGAAGATTTAATTACGTCAGAAATCGGTTAATATAACCAGTAAGACTCCCTAATCGGGAGATACGTGACCGGCAGGTCGCATGTATAAACAAATTGGCCTCTAAGTGGCATTCGTTCCTGGGTGTAGGGCAAGCCCCCTGAACGGCTTGACATTGAAGCCAAAGCTGGAACTGCAGGCGGGGTGAAACAAGCATGCACTAGCATAAGAGCGTGCCGGTGGGTTGACAATAGGGTTCAATGGACGTCGAGTGATGTTCGTGACGTAATAACGTCTCGACGTCAGTAAAATTGGCAAACTTTTGTTTGCCAATTTCCCCCACAATGCACCTGGATTCTGCTAATTCCGCATGCTTCAAAACGCCACTGAGCACTTGCATTGAAATGAATGCTGGGGGCGGGGCTATCCGTTCTCTATCATATACTCTATGGTGGCAAATGTATTCCATAGGTAGGGCCAGAGAATGCGGGTTTAGTTGTAATGGGGTGTTGTTGAAGTAGTAGGGGATATGTTGGTATGTAGGCGGAGCAAATTTGTAACGTAGGTGTTGTGTTGAATTATGTGTCTCACAGATTCCGTTGTGCTGTGCACTGTGGTTCCGTAAGTGTTGAATTATGCCTGTCACAGATTGTGTTGTGGTGAGCACAGTGGGTCATTGATAAGAATGCAGAGTGGCGTATTCCTTTAGAAACGGTTTATTGTAAGAGAGCTTGACAGAAGCATGGTAAAGTGCAGTCCCATCTAGCAAAGAAGGGAGTAAACACATGAGCTCAAAGAATGCAAGGTGTGACACACAGTTTCTCACAGACATATGGTTTGCACTTAAGTTTGTGAAACAAAATGAGTCGAAGCAGACACAGAGGCAAGCAGAGAGAGACAGGAGAGTGGGATGTGGTTTGGTTGTGTGACTCGTGAGAATGATAAGGAGATTTGCTGCTGGCATAAGTGAGAGCAACAGATAGGCATAGTAACAAAGTAATGAAGCAGTAAGTTTAGGGTTGCAGAGTCTGGCGCTGCAGCGTGGCATGCTCCATAAACTTGGTGAGTAACGTGTATGCCCACATGCAAAAACGGCAACCACACTTGCAATTTCCCAGAATTGCACCTTATTGTGGGCTCGCTTTGGCGAGCACGCACTCGTTTTCCTCAATTTATACTTACTAGATGTGTAATCTGATTACATTCGGATGGTGATGCGTTCATGGGGCCTCGAAAATAAGGTAAAAACACTGAAAAACCCAGGCAGAAATTGAAAGATATATTCTGTGACTACTTGAAAAGGTAAGGAAAAACTAGCTGGCAGTAGTCAGTGGTCAGGTTATATATTCTTGACAGTGAATGTTAAAGCTTAAAACAGAATGAATAAGTTAAGGTACAGTACGTATGTATACTTTACTATGTTACTTAAAAAAATAAACCACCATAAATCACTGTGCAGGGCAAAATTGTCATTAAAGGATACAGAATTGTGTATTCAATGAATTAATTCAACTCAAATAATGTAGCCTCAATGCATTCATACAGTGACAGCAATGTATCTGTGTAGCAATGTAGATGTCTGGGACGGCAAATAGATTAATACTATCTTACCCTTCCTTACTTGTCCTTAGCCGTGTGCAGCCTTACCCGTTGGCTGAAATGTCATGTATGACCAATTTTCAGAATTGAACTTCGCCAAACGTATATGATTAGTTCCACACAGACATTCGGTCCATTAATAGTTAGATATAGATGTGCCGCCCCAAACATATATCATTGTAGACTCTTAATCAGGCCATTGAACGACAGGCAGCTAGGCAGGCAACAAGGTCATATTTCTGTAACTGTAATATTGTACTGAGCTTATAATAGCGGTCTTATACGCGCAAATAGGATGCAGAATCAATGTCTTAGAATTAATATTAGAGAAAAAGGCACCATGTTGTAGAAACGGTATCAAAAGTCTGTACTGTCGATACATTTACATGTATCAACTTAAAAGGACCTTGAAAAGAACTTTGAAAATAAACGGGCCACCCCCCAACCAATACATCACAGGGTATAGTACGTCCAGCACATTCAGGTGCTCTGTTTGATCGGTTGGACCATGTACGCTGGCCTTTTGATAAACCTGCTAAAGTGTGTTTGGCAAGGAACACAACCACTTGTGTGGTTGTGGTTCCGTGTTCCCCTCCAACTGCTAAAGTGCAGGCCATTTCAGATCTGCCGGTGCGACCACAACAAGGAGACAGTAGATCTGCCGGTGCGACCACAAGGAGACTGTGGAGATAGATTTGCTTGTAATGTGTGAGTTTTATAGGATGTTTCACAGGCTTTACCGCACGTCTCACTAACTTGTTGAAAAAAGGTGTGTGTGTGTACTGAATCTTGTCATACATTTTATGAGGCAGTTTGGACAAGCAGTGGATGTCTGTGATAGTCATTAACTAGTTACTAACTTCAATCACATATAATACATAATTAAGCTCCAGTCTGTTATAAATTTAGCAAAGCGTTAATGTAGCTTACAAGCAAATAGATTTTTGAATTAATATACAAATAAGATTTTAAATAACATCAAAATACAGGTGCATAAAAGATACATTCACATAGCCTTTCTTTCCTTGTAGATCATCGTCCATCACTATTTGATACTGTACACAAGCAAAGGTAGACTATGTGAATGTGCCTTTCAGGCACCTGTATTCAAACACCAGTTTGAGTCACAGATATTTTGAGCTGCAGATCTTGCATACAGCTGTACTCCTCCTACTACCCTCAGCAACATAATCCTAATTTAACTAACTAGCGCCCCCTAGATGGCACCTGCCTCACGTCTTGGCCTCTGCTCTGCTGCCATGTCCTAGTTTGTTTGCCAGGTTTGCGCACATTGCACTAGAACTCACCCAAGCATGTTTAAAAAAACAAAGCACATCTTCTCCATATCTTGAGAAATGCAAATATTTTGTAATAAAAGTCAAGTCCTTTTAATAATTAGTCTCAAGTAGTCTTAAGTCACCGTTACCAAGTCAAAGTCAAGTCGAGTCTTTTATCAATGTTAGTCAAGTCCTCTCAAGGCCTCAAATTTTCAACTTAAGTCTGACTCGAGTCAAGTCATGTGACTTCCCGCACTCTGCAATATGTATCCAAAAAAACTAACAAAAAAATAGCTGTCCAACTGGACAGGAGAATTGAGGTCCATGTGAATCCAAGGATGTACTTACTGTACATGGCAGTCTATATCCCACCTAGGTCAACAGTGGCGATTGGCCAAAAAAAACTAATTAATTAATAACTAATGAGGTATAGAAACATGTTTATGCTGACTATCCCCTATTAGTCAGCATTTAGCCTATAGTAAACCTGCATAGGCAAAATTAATGGATAAATGAAGGTTACATTACGTAAGCATTGACAAATGGCAACGCTATTCTGGAACTGCAAACAGAAGACTGTGTATGCTGTGTCTTCTGGTTGTACATACAGAGAACAGGATGGTTTCACTGCTCAGCCTGTAGCCGACATGCAATATACCGTGCCAAAGACAGACTCTGAAATGTTCAAGTCAATGAGTTGTGATATGAGGATCCGGCCCTTTGGTCTCGATATGTAGTCTCACGCTCACCAAATATCTTATCGTTTATTCTGCTGAGGAAATCTATCTCACTCATAGTGTTTCTACTGTTGCTTTCCGATTTTTGCAAGTCGACTCTGAGGTTTTTGAGACGCGAATTAAAATCTCTCTTCAGGTCAGCCTCCATTCTCCTTTTATCTGCCTCCAACTCCATGATCTTGTTCTTTAGCGTTGCCTCTCTGGATATGGCATCTGACAACGTTGTGTCCAACTGCTGTTTGAGCGATTGAGACTCTGCACTGCGATTTTCCATCTGCTTGTGGCTGTAGGTCAGAGCCTCCTCCTGATCGGTCAGCCTTTGCACCAGCTCCCGGTTCTCCTGCTGGAGCTCCTCTGTCCTGTTCTGTATAGAACTCACTCTGTCTTGCAGGCGAGAGTAGTCCTCGTGAATAGAGTCTTTCATCTTCTGAGACGACCTGGCCTTCTTTGTTTCAGTGTCCAGCTCAACTTGCATTTTCCTTAAAGCCTCTGACTTTTCTAAAAACTTCCTCTGAGAGCACTGCAGGTTCCCCTGGGCCTCACAGAAGCGCTGTTCCGCTTCCTTCAGCAAATCACGATAGGCTTGCAGTTCGTCCCCGCGGCTCTGCAGCTCCTGCCTGAACTTTTCAACCTCCGTGTCTTTTATGCACCTCTCGTCCTCCATCTGCCTCAAAAGGCGCTCGTACTTTGTCCTGAAAACCTCTACGTCGTCTCTATGCTTTGCCAGCTGGTACTTTTCAGCTTGGTTCTTTTTCCTATCCTCTATCAGGGCAACCTCAGATTCAGTTAGCTTCTTTTCCAACATTAGCTTCTGGCTCCTAAAGGACTCCCTATCGGCACAAGCATTATCCAGCTGAGAGTCCCTCTCTCTCAGTAGAGTGTTAACTCTATCAAGAGAAGCTTGGAGTCTATCAGATCTCTGTTTATGGGCTCTGGCGGAGCTCTGGAGTATTTCTTTGTCCTCCTGGGCCTTATCGGACAGAACGTCGATAGACCTCTTCAAGTCAGCAATGTTCGTCTTTTTGTCACCAACTGTCCTCCTTAGAGTCCGAATAACATTTGCCTGACGACTGTTATCAGTTTCCAAGTTGCGGAGCTGCACGTTCTGGCGATCGGCATCAGCTTCCTTTTTGCGTAGGTGCCATTGCAGATGAGCACGCATGTCCTGTTTGGGTAATGGTACTTCTTGGCAGCATGGATTCTGCTTTGGTGGTTGCCTTCGAAAATCCTCTTCCATCCTTCTGTCTGGTATACCTGTATTGCTATAACTCTTTTTTACATGCGTTTGTCCATCTCTATTCATTCGATCACTATCTGTTGTCTGTGCCTCCCTCACTTGCTGTCGAACATCTTGCGCGGCATCCCTAAAGGACACAAGGCGATCAGCTGCAGAGCAGGAGGCGTCTGCCTCCCTTGTTCTCAGGTGAGGAGGTCTTGATCCCGTCCTTGAGCTGAAGTCTCCAGAAGAGTGCGCCATGGACCTTTTCCTTGGCGCGTCATCCAGCTCATCACTATACAGGGTAATAAGCTGACTTTCAGGAGAATCCTGACAGTTCTCATCATCAGACATGTCTTAGATTACAGTATTTGTACATTCTGCAGTCACTCTGCATATTTCCCCCTTTTATCTCCCTTTTATCATGATGACATCACAGTTAGTTCCTTGCATTGCGATTGGCTGAGAGGCATTCCCAATGTCTCGAAATATAGAAATATAGAACTCAGAGAGCACCTTATTTACCATACCCATGTTAATTGGCCAGTGCAATGAGGACAGAATGTATGTTCTTTGCATTCTAATCATTAATATATGAAAACATCACACCCAATGTGAAGTGAGCGGTGGTCGTGCTTGCGTAACGTCTTCAATTGGTAATTGGTGATGTAATACAGGCTACACACACGCACATTGCAATGGCAAAACGCTGAGCAAAAAGACTAGGATATAAGTCTAGGATGTAATTGGTGATGTAATATGGCTACACACACACATATTGCTATGGTGGCAAAACGCTGAGGAAAACACATTGCTATGGCAAAACGCTGAGGAAAAGTGGCTACATATAGAGGCTACAGATAATTGGCAAAACGCTGAGGAAAAGTGGCTACAGATAGTGACTACAGATAATTGGTGATGTAATATGATGTAATATGGCTACACACACACACATATTGCTATGGCAAAACGCTGAGGAAAACACATTGCCATTGCAAAACGCTGAGGAAAAGTGGCTACAGACACACGCACAGCCACTCTTAGGAGCGGTTTACCACTGCTCAAAAATGCGACAGCCCTACAACAAAACACAGGGTCATATAATATCGAACAGTATCCACATTAACTACAGTATGCTCAGCTATATCATTGGTATGGCCACGGCATAAACAGCTGCAGAAGATTGCAACAACAAGCACCCACACTATAAATAGAGTGGTACCATCTGAATACCAGCGCTCACACATTAAATAGAGTAGTGCCGTCTGAATACCCGCGCACACACATCAAATAGAGTAGCACTGTCTGAATGTATTACCATCTGAATAGCAGCGAACAGGTCACACACATCAAATATAGTACCGTCGGGGCACGGTGGCACAGTTGGTAGCGCTGTCGCCTCACAGGTAGAATGTCCTCGGTTCGATTCCCGTCCGACGGGAGACACCCTAAGTGGGGTTGTCAAAAGGCCATTTCTGTGTGGAGTTTGTATGTTCCCCCCATGTCTCCTAGGGTAAGTACTCTCACAAAAAAAACATGCAGTAATCCTGGTCTCTATACTGGCTCCCCATGGCCAGCCAGGGTGCCTGATGGAGGGGAAAGGAACTGGTTAGAATAATGGGTTCCTTCCATGCGCTACGTCCAGCTGCCGAAACTCTCCCCTGTCAGGTGAAAAAAGGCGGCTTGGACTACTCTACTATGCATAGAAGGAAGCATGAGGTCAGTCCGTTGGCAGAGGGAGTGTAGCACCCAGGATTACATTAGATAATTGGCACTGGGTGAATATACCGTGTACCAGCACACACACTTCAAACAGAGTAGGCAGGCACCGCTAACTTCACACCGGTGTGATTTTTGATGGCTGACAGCTTCAAAGTAAGAGTGGATGACAATGTTATCACAAGAACAGAGGAAATGACCTACAGTACCTGGGTTCCATTTTAGAGGCAAATCTTTGAACACCTGCATGAACAGACATGCACATCCCCAACCTATAGTTTGGGCAGAGCGACGAACAGTACAGAAGGATAAATAAATAAACGCTCACACACTGAGGGCTCCAATGCGACAGATGGGCTATTGCACCACAGAGGTTTCGAGCACAAAGCTCTCCCTCTACGTTACAGAAAATGTATGTTATATTAGGCACTTTGATTGATTGATTAACTTTTATTATGGTTTAAACTCAATGCTTCTTTAAATACAGTTGGCGTTGTTTTAGCCTACCATAATTCCCCCTAAACCAACCCCACCTAAGCAAAACCACTAATGTTTCTCAGTCACAGGGCTGGATTGTCTGTTAGGCGAGTGCCCCAGTCAATGAGGGGGCACCAAATGATAAATGGGCTTTTAAAATGTTCGTCATATTTTTCCACGTTGACATTGTTCTCAGTGTTGCTGCCCGTTCTAAATGGACAGACATCAGACACAGGGGCGTCACAAGGGGGTTAAAAGTGGGACTGAGTTACTAGGGCCCAAGGTGGAAGGGCCTTAATTATTTTATACTTAGCTATTGAAAAATAGCAGATCTACAAGCTCACAGCGCGGCACCGAGTGCTGCGCTATGAGCTTGTATATCTGCTATTTTTCACCATGTATAGCCATAGCCATACATGGTTAATATATTCTGACATCACGTGATTGTCTGAAGATCATAACCTACATCACACTACTGAGGACAGACGGGGTACTTGTACAGGTCTCTCCCCCTCTCTCTGTTGTAAGGGTAATTAGTGTTGACGTCTAATTTGAGAAGCGCAATATGAAATATCCCTGTGGTGGAATGTTAGGGCTAATTTAAGTGGAATTATTTGAATATTTCTTCCCGTCTTTGCTTTGATCATTAGCCAAAGCGGTCGAAATGATCGAAAATGGCAACAATGCCCCGAATGCACAGGAGAGAGACAATGGTTCTGAGCCCGGGGATTCCTTTCATAGCCCTGACAAAGGCAAGCCCATCGTCCGGGTGTGGTCTGACGGTTGTTTCGACATGGTGCACTACGGACACTCTAACCAGTTGAGGCAGGCCAAGGCTATGGGAGACTACCTCTTAGTGGGACTGCATACGGACGCAGAGATCGCCAAACACAAAGGTCCTCCGGTGTTCACCCAGGCGGAGCGCTATAAGATGGTGCGGGCCATCAAGTGGGTTGATGAGATCGTGGAGGGAGCGCCTTATGTCACCACCCTGGAGACTCTGAACAAGTACAACAGTGACTTCTGTGTGCACGGAGATGACGTGACCTTGACGGTGGACGGAAAGGACACATACGCGGAGGTGAAGCTCGAGGGCCGGTACCGGGAGTGCAAGCGGACGCAGGGAGTCTCCACCACTGACCTGGTGGGTCGCATGCTGCTCATCACCAAAGCCCATCACAGCAACATCGATAACTCGGACTTCCAGCAGCACATAGACAACTTTGGGAAGGGTCCCAAAGGGCTCAGCCCGTGGACAGGAGTGTCTCGGTTCCTCCAGGCGACGCAGAAGATCGTCCAGGTTGTCTCTGGGAAGGAGCCCCAGCCGGGAGACACAGTCATCTATGTGACGGGGGCCTTTGACCTGTTCCACACCGGCCACGTCGATTTCCTAGAAGCTGTCCACAAACTGGCAGAGAGGCCCCGTGTCATCGTAGGCGTGCACCTCGATCAGGAAGTGAATCGCTACAAAGGGAAGAACTACCCAATCATGAATGTCCAGGAGAGAACACTAAGTGTCCTGTCTTGCAAGTATGTGTCGGAGGTGGTGATTGGGGCCCCCTACGCAGTGGGCAAAGATCTCCTGGATCATTTCAATGTGGACCTGGTGTGTCACGGAAAGTCGGAGGTTTTCACCGACAAGGACGGCTCGGACCCTTACGACGAGCCCAGAAAGAGGGGGATATTCCGCATGATGGACAGTGGGAACGTCATCACCACCGATGACATCGTCCAGAGGATCATTGAGAATAGGCTGCAGTATGAGGTGAGGAACCAGAAGAAAGAAGCTAAGGAAATGGCCGTTATCGAAGCCACGAGGGGGAGGGAGGAGGAAGGAGTGAAATCGGAAAAAAGCCTTGGTTGCTTAATAGCGAGTCCAGATTGCAAGTCTTGAGCCTTTAGCCAACCCATCCTACGCCTAATGTACCGAACCATGTACACTTTTGACATTAAAATGGGCCCAACTGCGGTTGTGCGAAAACCACGGTTGCACACAGCCAAAATTCTATCTACTGTAGCAATGGGTGGAAAAACAGATCAGGACTGCTGTCCTAAACAGAAGATTTGTCTTCCCATCACTGAGGTGAGGGTAAATACCGGAAGAGATCTGCAATCAAAAATCACACCCAATGTGAAGTGAGCGGTGGTGGTGGTGTATATCATCTCTTCAAAGAGCTCCTTGGCAACTACAGGAAGAACAACAACAAAGTAGTTGTCGTCAACCACCTTATCACTATTATTACCAGTCAGACAGACGCCTGAGGTTCCCTGTGATGCCAGGGGCAACCAAATCCCTTTTATGCCCATATATGGAGATCCTTGTGCTGCCAGGGGAACCAAATCCCTTTTATAGCCCTATATGGAGATCCCTGATGTCCACATCACTGTGACATCACTGTGACGCAGATGTCAGAGCGTGAGAAAAACAAAAAAGACAAGCGTTACCTGTACGTACAGATACGGTCAAGATGTGACGGTTCTGATCGTAAACTGCGACCTACGGTTGCAATTTATAAAGAATTATAACCATAAAATATAAGAAATAAGAAATAACCTCTCCTCTTGCTGTGACTTTTTTAAGGTGTAGGGTAGAGCAGTGCCGTTTGCAGGACTGTTTTCTTAAGCACCCCCATCCCACCCACTCCTGCTGGATTTCTGACCAATTGCTGTGAATTTGATTTGATTTAGATGTATTTGACCTGTGTATTTTAGATGTATTTTAACCTGTGCGCTTGTCATATTGTACATATGACAAGCGCACAGGTTAAAGTCTTTGAGGATAGAACACAACAGTCCAGGACTTATTGTGGGCTCGCTGAAAGGCGACACCACTATGTTATACCAAATCTTTATAGGTCAAGTTTATTCTCCTCAAAAGAATTACCGATAGTACAAAGGCAGGGCCCTTAGCCAATGAGGAGCAGCCGACGTTCTCGTTCAGAGTGTGAACGATAATCCCTCCTTCCCCCTTTCTCAGTCAGTCAGTCAGTTAAACAGACACTCACTTCTCTGCTGGTTTCTGTCAGAGAACAGACTCAACAATAATTAGCGATTACAGTAGAATGTTTTGATGCTATACTTTACTTTACCTAAAGTAACTGCAGCCAAAGAATACTATATAGTCATACAGACTGCTTGTGTGTGCTACTGTGCATGCGTGCGTGCATGCAGTGGTGTAAAGTAACTAAGTATATTTACTTAAGTATATTTACTTAAGTACTGTAAGTACAGTTTTTGTACTTGAGTATCCAATACTTTTACTTCTGCTCCACTAGGCTATAGCCTATCTCGGATTCAAATATTGTACTTTTACGCCACTACATTTATTTGAAAGCTTTAGTTAGCCTACTAGTTCCTTTTAGAGTTGTATGAAAAAAAAAGAAGAAAAAAAACACTTTAGCTATATATCAGTTATGGCTATTTGAAAATAGACAAGCTGACAATGAGTCATCTGCTATTTTCAAAAGATGTTTGTAGCTATTTGAAAAGTGAAATGGGACATTCTGCATAATAAGTAGCCTACTTTTACTTTTGGAAGGCTACTTTAAGTATTAACATATTAATCACCCATTCACCCTGACTGGGCGCTTACATATCTAACTCCTTTGTGTCATTTGTGTTAAGTAGGCTACCGCTACTGTATTAGTCAAGGAGAGAGACAGTCGGTCACAATTCGTTCAGAAAACGAACGGTAGACTAGGCTGAGACAGTATAGTATCACGTTAACAAGTCGGTCACTTGTTGCAGAAAATGAACGGTAGACTAGGCTACTTTCCCCCTTTCGTTGCAGTCAGTCGGTCGGTCGGTCGGTCAATCATTCAGTCAGTCACTCATCTCATCTCGGCTCTCGCATCGGAGCTGAAACTCTCCACCCACCCCCCAGTCACCCACACGTTATGTGGAATCGTACATGAGTTCTCTGGCTCAGTGCTGCCTGAGGGAGAGCCCGCCCCCAGCGCACACAACACAGTCCAATGCAGGAAAGAGGGAGAGAGAGAGGAGCCGGTGAACGGTTGAATGGGTCTTTTCGGGATGGTGACCCGTTTGATTTCGTTCACCATAAAGATCCGTTCATTTGAACGGGTCATTCATGACCGACACATCACTACTGCAGAGTATAGTCACGAGCGAGCCCACACTGTTTCGTAGTAACAGTATTTCTAGTTTCCATTGTGGTCCTAAAAAAAGACTAATACATCAAAGTAGACTACGATAAATAAACACTTTCATAAAAACGATACATCACATTTCCGCAATGGTTTCAACCTTTACTCCTGTCAGCAGTTCTCTGAGCCCTTGGTGCTGAAGTGGAAGTGGTCAGACTCTCTCTCTCTCTCTCTCACACACACTCTGTCTATTTGTTTTTTTAATGGGTCCAAATGAAAATATTGCAGTACACGGTACATTTCTGTGGGTGAGAGTGAAAAATTTACAGAGAGAGTTTGACCACTTCCACTTCAGCACAATGGACAGACTCACTGTGGGCTGGGTGAACAGCTGTTAAGTAAGCGTAACCGTAAAGCATGACATGACAAATAACTCATTAGCCAAAACATCACAACTAAGGTTATAATAACATAACATAAATACAACACAAAATAAATACAACATAAGGTTACTCTATAAAGTCTTTGGGGTTATTCTATAAGTTACAACAATAGTGTCCATTGAACTCAATGGACGTTTGGGTGAAAAGGGAAAAATGGAAGCCATTTTTACATTTTCCCATTGAAGTCAATGGGGTTAAGGGTTACGTTATAGAGAAGTAAACCTTAATAGAAATTGCACCCCTTCTATTCGCAATGAGGAAGCAGCATAAAGGTGACGTCACAACGTCACAAGAATGCTGCTTCCTAATTGGCTAAACGTTCCTCCATAAACTCGGACCGAGAACAACAGTGTGTTTGTTGCCCTATAGCCAACCAACCACAATAATAACTAGACTGCACCCGAGGTGCCAACTTGCGCCTTGTTATTTATCAGGACGCACTTGTTGATGTGACGTTACCAAGAAGGTGCTCCCTCATTGGCTAAAGGCCCTGCCTTTGTACTGTTGACTGGTTAATGCGGCACCGAAAGCTGGCGCAAGTAACGATGATTCTAGTCAGCTGCATCGAGTGTGTTTTTAATGTTTTCTTGAAATTGTATTGTGTGAGATTAATGTGAGATGGTAACAAGTTCCAGAATGATATTGATTGATAGATAATTGTGCCTTTAATAAGATTAGTTTTTGGAAAAATGTTAACCGACCAAAGCCTGGCATTCCTGGTGTGATAATGATGTCTGTTGCTTGTTTTTATTAACTGATTGCAGAAATAATCTGGTGTGTGATTAGTGTGGTTGCCATAGGCAACACACTATTGTATCCGGTCTGAGAACCTTTGCAGTACTCGCCCTCCCTCAACTTTTGGCCAGCAAAGTAAACATGCTTTTTGTAAACTTTTGCACAAACGTAAAAGTGAAGCTTTTGGTCATGCTTCACACACTGTTGTCACTGTTGTCAGGCTAAACATGATATCACAACATAATATAAATGGTAAGGGCCAGGTTGCTTCTATTGGCATCATTGTATCAAATTCTCCATATCCTAAAGATGCCTTATCGGCGTTGTGTAACATCTAATCAGCTGCCTGAACAGCACTCTAAGAAAGGATTCTGTGACCGAGTAAATAGCACTATTAGAAAAAGTAATATTTACTCAATAAAATCACTGAATATCATGTATGTGATTGTTTGAGTAGGTCACACCAAACAAAATGAGTAAAAATCCAACTGTTCTTTTTGAGTTAGATGTACATATATTATTTGAGTTAATTTCATGAGAATAAATTAGTATTTGACCAACTGATTGTATTCATGAATTATACTCAATTTGTTTTGGTAATTTTCCTTCATAATATTTGAGTATGGAGTACTTATATGGATCAATTTAAAAAGACCCTTAATTATTATTCATTCCAACTTAATAATCTTTCATCTCTCACAACAACTTAAACAATTGAGTAGATTATGACTAAGATTCAAAATTGTACACAAGGGTTCATGGGAAAAAAAGGGTTCATGGGAAAATTCTACTGGAACATTCTGTCAACAAACAGCAGCAGCACACATCTTCTTCAACAAGAAACCTGGAGAGTGTTTGCAAATATTGGTAAGTAGATTTACTGTATCTTTGTGCATATAGGCTACACAAATGTATTGGGTATAACTTATGTTATTTACAAAGGTTTGCAGCTAGTTAAGGTTACAGTGAGAGGAATGTGCAAGCCCTCTAGTCATTGTGACTTTTTGCATTTATTACAAGCTATGCACAGCTGCATACAATGGTGTGTACAATGAAGATAAAATGCACAGGTATAGGCCTACATTATTATCTACATGTCTTCTTTTTTACTCTCTTCCCCTCATCTCTGTCTTCCAGGTTAGTGCAAAGTTCAGGATGATCACCACACTGAATCTTGAGCCAAAATGTATGGCAATGTTGGACTTCTATACCCCCAAACTACTGTCCATGTTCCCGTCCAAGAAGGGCAGTTTGGGCACAAATGAGTATTGTACTTCAGGTATGAAACTTTCATTTACTCTAACTGCTTTAATTATATTTCACCTGGCTAATGACAATAATTACTATATTAATTTATGCTAAACTCATCTTTATCCCCTGCAACTCTCTCTCTCCTGATTATTCATTTCTAAATGTATGTCTTAATAGCTACTAAGGCAGAGAGGAATCCCCAATCAACGAACACGAGAGGTCATCATCCGATGTCTCATCGACCATCTGGAAGAAGATAGTGTCAAGATCAAGGACTTTCAAGTTAGTAAAATAAATGTTTTGACGTTTTAATGTCATCGTGGATGAGACCATCACATGCAAAGGAACAGCATAGTGATGTCCAGAGAATGAGGTTGTGACATTGGCTGAATGGCTGTTGCATCCGTTGCATGTCTGGTCCAACTGATTAAAGATTATGCCCAGGGCTGCATGTGTGGAGACAGCTAGGATTGCTCAATGTGTGTCTGTGTGTCTTGTAACATTTAGCCTGAAAGTGAGCTCTAAACAATTATCTTCACAATGTGTGCAGGAAGGAAGCTGCTGGTGCACCTGTCAGAGTAGAAGAGAAGTTGACAGAGGAGGTGATGATGAAGATGAAGATCTACCTGCTGCAGAACCAAGAGAACTCAATGAATGAACCTACTGATGTAGGTATTGTGATTAAGGGCATCACTGCCCTCAACAATCTTGGGGGTCTGCTGCTATCTGTTGGGACTGTTCTATGCCTTTAATCTGAGATACCCCAAGAACCTCAGATATGGTCTTGAGATGTTCCAAAAAGTACTAGTTGAGTTGGATCCTGGACACCTTTCAGCCAAAGTTCAGAGACTGAAAAAATGTCTGCTTGCCGACTACTGTTCAGCAAGATGCTCTCAGAAAGTGGGTATAACCTACTGAAAGTGGATTTATTGTCAAAACAGCATTTTTGCAATGGTATTTGTTGCTGATAGTAATTAGTTAATGTAAAGTGTTTTGTTTCTGGTGCATTCGAGTCATAATGCAAACAGGTCAGTTTAGCATATAGACATTACACGTGTGCATAGTCAATATGTTTAAATGTTGAGCTACTGTAAATGCTTATTTATTATTTCATATTCCAAGTTGTGATTTTCTTTCATGCCAAATGGCCTCTGACTGTCTTTAATGTATTTTGTGGTTATGACTTACTGTTCATTTGATGGGCTCATTGTTCTTATGGTGCATAATGTTTGACAGACTGCTTACTTACAGTATGCACAGTTCAATTAGAGGTACTTATATACAGTATTGTGAACACACACTGCTCTTTAGTAAACAGAATTTTAAAAGTGTCAGGGATACCCCTTTCCTGATCATTATCTTTAAACATATTGTTTTTGCAGGCATTGTTGCATGTCATTTACATATACTAAAGTATGTTGAATGTTCATACTTGATGTGGTGTTACACTGGTCACAATTAGTTGATTAAAAATTATCTGCATAATTATTTCATGTGTATTCATTTGACATCATGTACTCCTGGAGTAAAAGGTAAAGTAAATGAAAGGGGTAAATGGTACTATATGAATTAAATCAATAAAAGTAAATGAATAAAGTAAATGTGACATATTTGTTTTGTTAAATCATACTCTAATATTCAATTAGATCTACTTAATATTTCAATGTATTTACTTGTAGTCTTTTGTGGCATTGACTGAATAATTTAATTATATCTACTCAATTTCTTTAGGTCATTGTACTCAATTTTAGTTGTTAATAAGTACGTAAAAGTTTTGGTTACTTTTACTCAAATTAATTGAGTATCATCTACCTGATTTCATAACAGTAATATTTACTCAATATTTTTGAGTGTAAAAATGTTTCACCAATAAAATTGAGTAGAGCCTAGTTTTTGTTTTTAGAGTGAGTGCAGGGGTGCACACAAAGAGAGACAGCCAGGCATTGTGTGTAGACGGACAGAGACAGTCAGTTCCTAGGGAGAATGGATGTTAGATCAAATGTCCTCATCCAGATTTAATGTCCGGTAACAGTCCTCAGTCCACAGACATACAGAAAAGAGAATAGTGCTTCCTACACACATGTAATGTTTCTGTACAACCTCTAATTGAGGGACTGTTGCAAAAAAAAAGGATATGAGAAAAAATAAATGAGTCAGTGTTGCTCAGAGTGACATATGGTTTCCGTCCACACTGACGTTCACAGCGTGACATTTAGTAGCCGAGCGACGTTTGCGAGCAAAAAAGCGCGACTGTTTGGTGCCATGAGAATGTCTTTTCTTTACTGGACCAATGTGGGACTCCAACTCCACCTCTATGTTCCATTTGGGTCGGACCATGTAGTCTTTGTTAGACGGCATGGGCACCCGGGCCCGCGCAGAAAACCCAGTGTCACCTTGTATCAGCGCGTTTTCCTCTCTATTAAGCTGCTTCTCCAGATCCCTACCGGTCTGAGCGTCAGAACTTGATCTTTTCTGTGGCATCTGTTGCTCAAGGTCTCTCTGGTGTCTCTCCTCTCTCGTCATCGCTGTGTAGTTGGATGACACGCCAAAGATGTGCCGTGACCAGTCGTTGATTAGTTTCAGCGCTAGATCCTTGTTCGATCTTGACTCTTTGGGGTGTTTATAGAGGAACATCACAGCACTTCCAATCCTGCTGTCTTTCAACGTCTCTTGGCTGACACTGGGGAGCTCCTGTAGGATCCTGAGTAGTTGCTCTCTGATTCGTAGTGCTGGGAGGCTCTTGTCTGGCAGAGGGCTGATCCACTCTTTAATGGCCGAGATCACTCCACTGTCTATGAAGGAGTCCTTCAGATCCTGTTTCTTCAGGTGCATGACAACAATCGGCAGCAGAGTTACCTTCTTTACAGCTGGTTTCTTTTGACTGTTGAGAATTCTGTCCTCCTCTGCAGCCTCGTTCATCTTGGTGATCATGGCACTGACGAGGTCGTCTGCATCGGTGATGAGGGTTCCTCCATCTCTGTTCTTCCTCCTCTTCCTCCCACGCTGGGCCTTCTTACGAGCCCTCATAAGATCAAAGTCCGACTTGAAACTGGTGTCTTTACTGGTTGCGACTTCCTCCCCCTGGTCCACGTCCACGTCCACCTCCTTCTCCACCTCCACCTCCTTCTCCACCTCCTCCTCCTTCTTTTCTCTATCCATTTCTTGGTTGAAGGCAGACTCCTCTTCCTCTTCATCCCCAGACTCTCCAAAGATGTCTTTGATCGTCTTCTCCTCTCCAGACTCACTGTGGCTATCAAACGCCGTCTCCTCGTCTTCGCTCTTGGCAGCAGTGTTCATCCTCGTCTCATTCTCGTCTTTCTCGCTGTCTGAGCCGGACTCCCTCAGCTCGGCAGACAGGTTGCTGTCAGGCTCCTCGGAGCCTCCATCACTGTCAGACACCACTCTTATCTTCTTCACCGACGGTTTAACAACCTTGCCATCATCATCATCATCATCGTCATCATCCTCACTGTCTGACAGAACGGCTTTCTTCCGCTTTACTGGCTTATCATCAACGGCATCATCACTTGCGCCCTTCTTGTCCCACTGCTCCCCGTCACTGCTAGCATTCATGCTGCCTCCATCCTCCTCCTCCTCGCTGTCTGACTGCATCACAAAACCCTCCCTGCCTTCATCGTCCTCTGAATAATGCTTGTCACTGCTCATAGACTCCCCATCTGATACTGGGTGCTCATCCTGAACAGGGGTGCCAGCATCATCTGACTGGTTCCCGGACCTGAAGTTCTGTTCTCCGTCCATTTGCATTCGACGAAAAACGTTAAATTACTAATTAGTTAACAGGGAGCAAGTAACTGTTAGCTCTGACACGTTGATAAAAATGAATGTTTATTTATCCACAAACTCTCCCAAGTTGGTGTGTCACAGGTGTGCGCTGATTGGACAGAATACTTTGATGATGTCATGGTTGCTATGGTAGCAGGCATCTAGAAGACTGTCCACAGACTGCTCAAAGGTGTAATGACATCAAGGATCTCCATATATGGGCATGAAAGGGACAAGGACTGACAGATACAGAGATCTCCATATATGGGCACAAAAGGTACGCAAACGGGTACTCTGACAAAGCCCCCAACACAATGACTCAGAAATCGGCCGGATTGGCGGTGTGACGTAGGTGTGAGGGCTGCGGAGTAGCTTATAGTTTAACTAGTATAGAGGTATACATAGAGGTCGGCCCATATATGGAGATCTCTGTCCGTCTCGGTCCCTTTTATGCCCATACATGGAGATCTCTGTATTCGTCAATCCTTTTCCTTTTCCCTTTTTTTCTCAAATCCCCTGATTTGTTTGCGGCTGATGCCATGACTACACTACCGATCTGACCGATATGCCCAACAATGGAGATCTCTGTATCTGTCAGTCCACATCCCTTTCATACCCATATATGGAGATTCCCCTTTAAGCCCATATTTGGATATCCCTGATATCATAAGTACTATATGCCCATATATGGGCATGCCCCCCTTTGTGCCCATATATGGAGCTGACTGATTTGTTTGCCCCTGATGCCATGACAACACATTGAGGTTAGACAACAAACTCCATAACTGGGCGTAGCTGCATTGGAAACAACTTTAGTTATACGGTTATGGCTGAGTCATGGTGACATGAACGTGATGTCAGAGGTCCGCCAGCCGGTTCTCCCTTAGATAACATGTGAGTTGTATGTATCTACAGTGCTGGTCTTTATCCTAAGTGGTAGTCTTACTAGTCTATTGTTAACAACGTTGCCATTCCCTATAGTCCGAGCGTTTCGTGCACAAATCGTGCACTTTATGAAAGAAGCATGAAATTTGGCACACAGTTAGAACATGCCATATGAAACATTTTTGGCTATAGGGACATCGCAGATTTGTCAAAGTTGGGCTCTCACAGACTATACAGTAAAATAATACAAAAACTAAATATGCTTTAAGTAGCATGTGAGGGGTCAAACTAGTTTTTTTTTCATGATTCTGAATCCAATGCAAGCATTTTTTTTGCACGAAAACCATACCATTCCTTTTCCTTTCACGGCCCCCACAAAACTGTGAAAAGTGACGACTCATCACTAAACCATGGTTTTATGGGGGCCGTTTTTAGCCCAAGGAATGTTTTTGTGCAAAACAAATGCTTGCATTGGATTCAGAATCATGAAAAACCCCTAGTTTGACCCCTCACGTGCTACTTAAGCATATTTATTTTTTGTATTATTTTACTGTATAGTAAAGTCTATGAGACGCCAACTTTGATTGTTTCCCAAGACAAATCTGCGATGTCCCTATAGCCAAAAATGTTCCATATAGCATGTTCTAACTGTGTGCCAAATTTCATGCTTCTTTCATAAAGTGCACGATTCCAGATTCAGATTCAGATTACTTTATTAACCATTGTGTAATACACATAGGAATTTGCTTTGGCATACTACATTTTTGCATTCAAATAATTTTTTCACATATAACATAAACAAAAACAAAAACAGACAAACACAAAACAACACCGACAGAACACAACACGTAGTCACCACAGCAGCCATGGGCGGCGCTATCTTGGAGAACCTGCGCAACAATTCAGGGCGGTCAAACAAAATCACACCAGTGTGAACTGAGCGGTGGTCGTGGAGGCTGCGCAACAGCAAAACAAATATATAATAATAATAATAATAATTAAAAAAATCAAACCTCGGTTCGAAGTGAAGCGGTGAACTGTTATTCTATGTGTTCTAGAGTTATGAATCTGTGATCTGTACATTCTTTATATTCTGAATGAATGAATGAATGATCTTATCTGGAGGGCCGAATTGTCATGTGAAGCTTGACCAATCCTCAAAGTATCCAATCATCAGACCGGGAGGGACACTACACACATATTCTGGACGTACAGGACAGATAAAACCTGTTCATTCTGGACTGGAATGACCATATATGGACATGAGGTGACAGACATTTTGTTTTCGAAAAAGCCTGTTCATTCTGGACTGAAATGACCATATATGGACATGTTACACACATTTTGTTTTTGAAAAAACCTGTTCATTCTGGACTGAAATGACCATATATGGGCGTGGGACACACAAAGCCACTCATTGGAAGCGGTTTTCATCGCTTCAAAAATTGAATTGGAAATTACGGGTGTGGTTGCTGTTAATATATTCTACAGGTTTCTTCTACAAGTTCTCCTCAAAATTACGTAAGATCTATCAGTCAAGTTCTCCTCGACAGTACAGAGGCAGAGCCCTTAACCAATGAGGTGCAGCCAAAGGGTAGATTTTTATTAGCCTCGCAGGCCATCCCGAGCTACGTCATCACCAATGTGCTTCCTTTCTCGGTCTGGTGGTCCTCCCATAGAGTCTCCTTATGAGAACTTACTTTCTAATTTCCAATCAAATGACTGCATTTGGAGCGACCCGCCTCACACCGCTCAAACAGACAAACACAAAACAACACCGACAGAACACAACACGTAGTCACCACAGCAGCCATGGGCGGCGCTATCTTGGAGAACCTGCGCAACAATTCAGGGCGGTCAAACAAAATCACACCAGTGTGAACTGAGCGGTGGTCGTGGAGGCTGCGCAACAGCAAAACAAATATATAATAATAATAATAATAATTAAAAAAATCAAACCTCGGTTCGAAGTGAAGCGGTGAACTGTTATTCTATGTGTTCTAGAGTTATGAATCTGTGATCTGTACATTCTTTATATTCTGAATGAATGAATGAATGATCTTATCTGGAGGGCCGAATTGTCATGTGAAGCTTGACCAATCCTCAAAGTATCCAATCATCAGACCGGGAGGGACACTACACACATATTCTGGACGTACAGGACAGATAAAACCTGTTCATTCTGGACTGGAATGACCATATATGGACATGAGGTGACAGACATTTTGTTTTCGAAAAAGCCTGTTCATTCTGGACTGAAATGACCATATATGGACATGTTACACACATTTTGTTTTTGAAAAAACCTGTTCATTCTGGACTGAAATGACCATATATGGGCGTGGGACACACAAAGCCACTCATTGGAAGCGGTTTTCATCGCTTCAAAAATTGAATTGGAAATTACGGGTGTGGTTGCTGTTAATATATTCTACAGGTTTCTTCTACAAGTTCTCCTCAAAATTACGTAAGATCTATCAGTCAAGTTCTCCTCGACAGTACAGAGGCAGAGCCCTTAACCAATGAGGTGCAGCCAAAGGGTAGATTTTTATTAGCCTCGCAGGCCATCCCGAGCTACGTCATCACCAATGTGCTTCCTTTCTCGGTCTGGTGGTCCTCCCATAGAGTCTCCTTATGAGAACTTACTTTCTAATTTCCAATCAAATGGCTGCATTTGGAGCGACCCGCCTCACACCGCTCCTGATTGGTCGAGCGGCTGCTACAGCTCTCGCATTTTCTAAACAAACATGGCGGACCCTATGTCCGACGCGAGTTCACAAATCGCAAATAAATGCTGCATTAAGAGAAGTTTTATCTGAAATCAACGGCATCTCATAACTTAAGTATTCAGTGATAATGAAAGTGGCCGCCTTACAGCATGGATTTTTTTTTAAAGATTTTTTACACCATTATAATGTTCTCATTTTGATCATCAGACCCAATCACTGAATAGCGGTAGGCCTGCGAATCCAGCTTCAGGATACAGATTTACTATGAGACTGTGGCATTTTATGAGTTCAGTAGTTTACAATCTAGGCATTTAGCAGACGTTCTTAATTCAGAGTGACTGTGGTTCTCAAAACCTTTTTTTTGACGATCCTAACTAAACCTCATAACATAACTACGGCCATACTCTACTCTGATTGCTCGAGGACTGGCTGGCCACCTCTGAAAACCGAATCTAGCTATGCTCGTAACGTGGGCCATGGTGGAAGTCCTTATATGGTCAGCACACATTCTAGTGAGGAGAATGAATGGAAAATGTACCAATTATATTTTTATTATTATTTGAATGAAATACAATCACTGAATATACCTTTAAAAATCTAACCTCGGTTCGAAGTGAAGCGGTGAACTTTTATTCTATGTGTTCTAGAGCTATGAACTCTGTGATCTATACATTCTTCCAATTCTGAATGAATGAATGATTTTATCTGGAGGGCCGAATTGTCATGTGAAGCTTGACCAATCCTCAAAGTATGGTCTCATTGGACATTTTTAATCATCCAATCATCAGACCGGGACGGACGTTACACACATATTCTGGATGTACGGGACAGATAAAACCTGTTCATTCTGGACTGGAATGACCATATATGGACATGAACGGGACACACATGTACGGGACAGATAAAACCTGTTCATTCTGGACTGGAATGACCATATATGGACATGAACGGGACACACAAAGCCACTCCTTGGAAGCGGCTTTCACCGCTTCAAAAACGAACAACAGTTTGCACCTTTGGAATTTCTGTCTGGAAAAGACGTATTTGCTGTTCTGCCGACGATGTTTTGGTGCGCTGGTGGCTACTGACTGGACCTGTCAGTCAAAGTAAGTAACTACGTCATCGCGTAATGCGTTGTCTATGGACAACTCCCAGACTCTACCCTGGGAGA